>NW_027469350.1:0-194702 GCF_051020765.1 Lasioglossum baleicum
GTACACCAGGAGTAAATGCGCTGTACCATATTTTCAATAGACATCTTAATTAGCGGTTTTAATATTAAAGCAGAAAGTCAAACCGTTGCAGAACGTTACCAATTGCCGAAAGTCAAACGTTTTACCGGAGACCTTATCTTTCGAGAAACTCTCTCGCTTCGTCGAGAGTATAACTTCGTGTTCAGGGAAAGAAATCACTATTCACTTCAGTGACGGGCACCTTAACCTTTTGTGCGAATTAGAATGTCCATGGTGAAGCAGTTCAAGAACGTTAGCACCTTCTTTGAGAGACGAACGGCTAAGTCAATACCATCAACAATCCTGCGATTCCGAGAGTCAAACCAGGTGTTCAGGGAGTAAATGCGTCGCACAGTATTGGCAATAGATACCATAATTCACCGTTTGAATATTAAAATAGAGCGCCATGCCGTTTAAGAAAGGTACCAATTGCTATATTGTAGGACGTTTGAGTGAAGGCCTCATCTTCCGCGAACGGCAGCGACTTCATAGAAAGTATAAGTTGGAGTTCACAGAAAGAAATTAGTATTCACTTCCGTGACAAGCGGCATATCTTCATCTAGGACACAGAAGAACAGGGGCCAATCAGCTCGAGAACGTTACAACCTTCCTTGAGAGCAGAACGGCTTAGTCAATAGCTTCACCCATACTGCGATTCCGAGAGTCAGGCACAGGTAGTCCGGTAGTAAGAGCGCTGAAGTATTTTGGCAACAGACATCGTAATTCAGGGTTTGAATATTAAAGCTGTTCTTAAAACCGTTTTAGAACGTTACTTATTGGAATAGAGTCAAACACATTACCGATAGCCTTACCATCAGAGAGGCGAACCCGCTATATCGAGAGTATATCTTCGTTTCCGAAGAATGAAATTAGTATTCCTTTCTGCGTCGGTCACGTTAACTTCATGTATGAATTAGAAGATCGGGTGTCAAACCGTTCGAGAACGTTACCTCCTTCTTTGAAAGTCGCACAGATAAGTCAGTAGCTCCACCTAACATGTCATTCCGATAGTCAAATCTGGTATTCTAGGAGTAACAGGCTGAACATTATTGACAGTGGACACATTAATCAGCTGTATGAATAATAAAGTAGAGAGTCAGATCGTGGATGAATGTTACGTTTTGTAATAGAGTCATACTTCTTATTGAAGACCATACCTTCCGAGGACATCACAGGCTTCATGGAGAGCATAAGGTCGTACACAGAGATAGAAATTGGTGCTCAATTCAGTGCCTGGGGCGCATTAACCTCATGTACGAATTAGAAGATCGACGGTCTAACCTTCGATATCGTTACAAACTGCTTTAAGAGTCGAACGGGTAAGTCAATAGCTTCACCTATGGTTGGATTCCGCGGGTCAAACCGAGTATTCCGGGAGTAAATCCGCTGAGAAGGATTGGCTATGGACAACACAATTCACGGTATAAATATTACTGTATAACGACAAACCGTTTGTGAACGTTTCCAGTTGGAATAAAGTCAAACGCTTTATTGATGACCTTAGGGTCCAAAAGCATAACGCGCTGTGTTGGGAGTGTAACAAGGTGTTCAAAGGAACAAATGAGTATGCATTTTAGAGACGGGCACCTTAATTACGTGATTGAAATGGAAGATCGAGTGTTGAACCGTTCGAGAACGATACTACCTTCTTTGAGAGACGATCGGATAAGTCAATAGCTTCACCTATTCCAAGATTCCAAGATTCAAACCGTGTATTCCGGGTGTGAATCCAATGAACAGTATTGGCAATATACACCATACTTCGCGGTTTGATTATTAAGGTAAAGCGACAATCCGTTGCAGAACGTTTCATATTCGTATAAAGTCATCCATCTTACCGAATACCTTACCATCCGAGAACATATCGGGCTGTGGCGAGTGTGTAGCATAATTTTCACGGATCAAATTAGCAGACATGTTAGCAGAGGGCCACCTCATTTTTATGTATATATTGAAAAATGGAGAGTAATGTCGTTAGAATACGATGCCACAATCTTTGGGAGTCGAACGACTAAGTCTATGCATCACCTCTCCTGTGATTCCGATAGTCAAATCAGGTAATCCGGGATTAAGTCCGCTGAAGTTTATTGGCAACTGACAGCTAAATTCATGGTATGAATATTAATGTGGAGGGACCAACTGGCGGAGGATATTACCAATGCACATAAAGTCATTCCATCTACCGATTACCATACCATCAGAGAACCTAACCCGCTGTTGCGCGAGACGTGGATAATGTGAACGGAAACAAATCAGTAGGCATTTTAGAGGACGAACGCCATATGTTTGTGTACAAATATCAACATCGAGAGTCAAAGCGTTCGAGAACGTTGCCACATTCTGTGAGAGACGAACGGCTAAGTAAATAGCGCCACCGATCTCGTTATTCCGAGAGTGAACCCGGGAAAACCGACAGCAAGTCCACTGAAAAATATTGACAATCGACGGCTTAATTCATGGCTTGAATATTAAAGTAGACCGTCAAAGCGTTTTA
This sequence comes from Lasioglossum baleicum, assembly GCF_051020765.1. Classification (NCBI taxonomy): domain Eukaryota; kingdom Metazoa; phylum Arthropoda; class Insecta; order Hymenoptera; family Halictidae; genus Lasioglossum; species Lasioglossum baleicum. The sequence goes on from NW_027469350.1 coordinate 2,513, forward strand.
CGGCGATGGAAAATGGTATATAGTCAAACACCTAACCCATTGCCATACCATCGGAGAAGCTATCCCGCCGTTTCGAGAGTTTAACATCCTGTGAAGAAAACGAAATTGGTCTTCATTTCTGCGACGGGCATCATAAATTCATGTATAGATTAGAAGATAGAGGGTCTAACAGTTCGAAAAGATTAACAACCTCTTTGAGATTCGAACAGCTATGTCAATAGCAGCACCTATCCTGTGATTCCATGAGTCAAACCAGGTATTCGGGGAGTAAACACGCTGAACAGTATTGGCAGAGGACACCTTAAATCGCGGTATAAATAAGAAAGCAGAGAGTTGGAACAACAACAAAAATTCATATAAAGTAATTCTTCTTGCCGAACATCTTACCATCCGAAATCCAAACCCGCTGCAGCGGGTGTCTTGCTCAATGCTCACGGAAACAGATTAGTAGATTAGTAGAGCAAGCGGACAGGATCTTTTCCTGTATAAATATCAAAGTCGAGAGTAAAACCGTCGAGAACGATACCACCTTCAATTGAATGTCGCACATCCAAGTCAATAGCAGCACATATCCTGTTTTCCCAGAAGTAAATCAGGTATTCATGAAGCAAATGCGCTGAACAGTATTGACAGTAGACACCTAATTCTCGGTTTGAATAGGAAAGTAGATCGTCAAACTCTTGGGGAACATTACCAATTGCCATAACGGCATACTCTTTACCGGGTACCGTATCTTCCGTGAATATAACCCGCTGTACCGAGGGTATAATATTGTGTTCAGTGAAACAAATTAGTATACATTTTAGTGACGCGCACCTTAATTTCATGCATGAATATGGAAATATAGGGACAAACAGTTTGAGAGCATTACCACCTCCTTTGCGGTTCGTACAGCTAAGTAAGGAGCTTCACTTATCCAGTGATTCCGGGAGCCAAATCGCGGGCGGGCATTTTCGTATGTAAATGTCATCATCGGGAGTCCAAGCGTACCAGAACATTACCTCCTCCCATCAGCGTCGTACAGCTATGTCAATCGATTCACACGTCCTGTGATTCCGAAAGTCAATCCTGGTATTCCGGTAGTAAATCAATATTTGCAGTTGATACTTAATTTCACGGTATGGATATTAAAGTATTGATTCAAGCCCATGTAGTGCGCCAGAACGTGAGAATAGATTCAAATTTTTGCCAAATACCTTGCCTTCCGAGAATCTAACCCGCTGTAGCGAGAGACTCACTTAATGTTCACCTGAACAAATAAGCGGGCATTGTAGCCGATAGGGCACCTTAATTTTATGTATGAATTGGATGATCGAGTGTCAAACAGTTCGAGAACATAACCACCTTCTGTGAGTTATGCACGGCTATGGCAATAGCTTCACATATTATTTGATTCCGAAAATCAAACCAGGTATTCCTGGAGTAAATCCGATGAAGGGTATCGGTAATGGACACCTTAATACAGGGTTTGAATATTAAAGCGGAGCGTCACACTGTTTGAGAACGTTACCAATTCCTATAAAGTCAAACGCGTTACCGAAGATCGTACCCTCCGAAAGCTAAAACGCTGTATCGAGAATATATCTTCGAGTACAATGAAAGAAATTATCATTTATTTCAGTGTCGGGCACGGTAACGTCATGTATGAATTGGAAGGTCCATGGTCAAAGCGTTCGAGAGCGTTACCACCTTCATAGCGAGTGGATCGGCAATGTCAGTAGCCTCACCTATCCTGTGATTACGAGAGTCAAACCAGGTACTCCGGGAGTCTACTCGCTGATCGGTATTGGCAATAGACACCATAATTCACGATATGAATATTGAAGTTGGGAATCAAACCGTTTTAAACATTACCAAATGGTATAAACTCAAACATTTTACAGGATACCATACGTTCCAGGAACCTGTCCCACTGCATCGAGAGTAACTCTTCGTGTGCAGTGATACAAATTACTATACGTTTTAGTGATAGGCAACTTAATATCACGTATGTATTAGAAGATTCAGGACCAAACCGCTCGAGAACGTTGCCACCATATGTGACAGATGAACGGCTAAATCTATCGCTTCACGATTCCTGGCGTTCCGAGAGTCAAACTAGGTACTCCGGGAGCAGATCAACCGTACAGTATTGACACTATGCATCCTACTTTACGGTATAGGTATTGAAGTATATATTGAAACCGTTGTAGAACGTTATCTATTGTTATAAAGTCAAACTTTTCTCCGATGGCCTTACTTTCCGAGAACATAACCCGCTGTATCAAGAGTATAACTTCGTGTTCAGTTAAGTAAATTAGTATACACTTTAGTGACGGGCACCTTCACTTCATGTATGTATTAGAAGATCGACCGCCAAGCAGTTCGGGAACGTTACACACGTCATTGAAATTGAAACGGCTAAGTCAATAGCTACACCAATCCTCTGATTCCGAGAGAAAAACCTGGTATTTCATGAGTAAATCCGCTGAACCGTACTGGAAATGGACTCCTTAATTTACAGTTTGAAAATTAAAGTAGACCGCTGAGCTGTTTGACAACATTACCAATTTGTATAAAGTCAAACACTTTTCGGACGGCTTTAACGTCCGGTTAGCTATCCCGCTGTATCGAGAGTATAGCTACGTGTTTAGGGAAACAGGTTAGTATACAATACAGTTACGTCACCTTAAATTCATGTATGCACTAGAAGATCGAGGGTCAAACCGTTCTAGAACGTCGCCACCTTCTGTAAGGGACGAATAGCTACGTCAGTAGCTTCACCTACCCTGTCATTCGGACAGTCAAACCAGTTGCAAATCCGCAGAACAGTATTGGTAATAGGCACCTTTATTCACGATTTGAATATTAAAAGAGAGCGCTAAACCGTTAGAAAACATTACCACCCTATTTGGGAGTTGGACGGATCAGTCAATAGCTCCTCCTATCGTGTGATTCCTGGACACAGAACAGGTTATCCGCGAGTTAATCCGCTGAAGTGTATTAGCAAATGACGCCATAATTCATGGTTAGATAAAAAAAGTAATGCGTCATACCATATGAAAGCATTGGTAATTGGCATAAAGTCAAACACTTTACCGATGACCTCACCTTCGGAGGAGCAAGCTGGCCGTTTCGAGAGTACAACTTCGTGTTCGGCGAAATAAAAAATTGCTCTCCATTTCAGTGACGGGCACCTTAGCTTCATGCATGAATTAAAAGGTCGAAGGTCAACCCGATCGATATCATTGCCTCTTTCTTCGCGAGTGGAACGGCTAAGTCAGTTGGTTCACATATCCTGTGATTCCGAGAGTCAATCTAGGTATTGCGCAATTAAATGCACTGTACAGTACTGGCAATAGACACCTCAGTTCACGGTTTGAATTTAAAGCAGGGCGTCAATAATTTTAGGATCGACAACAATTGGTATAAAGTAAAACAGCTTACTGATGACATCACCCACCGAAGGAATAATCCGTTGTATCGGTAGTATAACATCGTGATCAGGGGAACAGATTAATTTATATTTTTGTGACGGCCACCTTAATTTCATGTGTGAATCAGAAGGTCGAGAGTAAAAGTGACCGAAAACGATACCACCTTCATTGAGGGACGCACATCTAAGTCAATAGCCCCATCTATCCTGTGATTCCGAGAGTCAAACGATGTACTCTGGGACTAAGTGGCTCGTACAGTATTGGCAATAGACACCATAGTTCAAGGCTTGAATATAAATGCAGATCGTCGTACTGTTGCAGAATGTTCCGTATTGCAATAACATCACACTTTCTACCGAAGGCATTACCTTCCTAGAAGCTGATCCGCAGTATCGAGGTTATAACTTCGTGTTGAGAGAAAAAGATTAGTACATTTTTTAGTGATGGGCACCTTAACTTCATATATGAATTAGGAGATTGAGGGTCAAGCAGTTCGAGGACGTTAACATATTCGTTGGGAGTCGAACGGCTAAATAAGTAGCTTCAAATATCCAGTTATACCAAAGGCCAAACCGGGCATTCCGGGAGTTAATCAGCTGATCATTATCGACATTAGACACCTTAATTCGCGGATCGAATATTAAAGTAGAGCTTCAAAACGTCAGAGAGCGTTACCAGTTTTGTATAAAGCCAATCGTTCCTCTGAAGACCATACACTCCGAAAGCCTAACCCGGTGTATCAAGGGCATAACATCGTTTTCACAGGAACAAATTAGTAAACACTTGTGGGACGCACACTGTAATTTCATGTATGAACAAGAATATAGAGGCTTAAACCCCTTCGATAACGATACCACCTTCTTTGAGTTTCGAACGGTTAACTCAATAACTTCACCTATCCTGCGATTCAGAAAGTCAAACATGCTACTGCGGGAATAAATCCGCTGAACTGTATTAGCACTAGACACCGTATTTCCCGCTTGAATATTAAAGCAGAGCGCCAAGCTGTTTGAGAATGTCACTAATTTGTATCAAGTCAAATCTCTTACCGAAAGGTTTGCCTGCGGTGAACCGAACCCGCTGTATCGAGAGTATAACATCTTATTCAGTGGAACGTATTCTATGAATTTTAGCAGGAGGCACCTTAATTTCATGAATGAATTCGAAGATCAAATGTCAAATCGTTCGAGAACGTTTCCATCTTCATTGTGAGTCGAATGGCTAAGTCAACAGCTTGACCCATCATGTGATTCTGAGAGAAAAACCAGATGTTCTGGGAGTAAATGCGCTGTATAGTATTGGCCATAGACACCTTAATTCATTATATGAATAGTGAAGTACAGAGTCAAACCGACGAAGATCAGTAAAAATTTATATAAAAATCAATCTTCTTACCGAATACCTGACCTTCCGACAGCCTAACCCACTGTAGCGTGCATCTTGCTTAATATTCACGGAAAAAAATTTGCAGGCATTATAGCAGAATCACACCCTATTCTTAAATATGAATTAGACGATCCAGTGTTTAACCGTTCGAGATCGTTACCACATTCTCTGAGATTCGAATAGCTGAGTCAATAACTTCACAAATAGTTATGATTTCGAGTGTCATGTGTGTCATTCCAGGAAAAAATCCGAAGAACACTATTGGCAATGAGCACCGTAATTCATAGTTCGAATAGCAAAGTAGAGTGTCAAACCGTTTGAGAACGTTACCAATTGGTATACTCATCACCGGATAGTTCACATTGCATGAACTTAACCCGCTGTAGCGTGTGTCTAGCTTAATGGTCACGGAAAGAAATTGGTAGACATTTTAGCTGACGGAAACCTTATTGTCATCCATGAATAGAATAATCGAGTGCCACTCCGTTGGAGATCGTTACCACCTTCTTTGAGAGTGGAACGGCTGAGTCTATAGCTTTACATATATTTGTGATTCCGAGAGTCAAACCAGGTATACCGGGAGAAGGTCCACCGTACACTATTGTCATTAGACATCCCATTTGAGGCTGTAGATATTAAAATGCAGAGTCAAACCGTTGCAGAACGTTACATAATTGTGTAGAGTCAAACCTTTTACAGAAGGCCTTATCTTCCGAGAATATTCCCATATTATAGAGAGTATAAGCTCGCGACTAGACAAACAACTAGCATTCTTATTAGTGACGGTCACCCTATATTCATGTATGAATTAGAAGATTGAGGATCAAACCGATCGATTACGTTGACACCTTCTGTGTGAGACGAACGACTAAGTCAATAGTTTCACGTATCCTCTGAATCGGTGCGTCAAACCAGGTATTGTGGGAGTAAGTACGCAGAAGCGTTTTGGCAGCAGACATCTTAATTCACGTGATGGAAATTAGCGCAGAGCGTCAAACCGTTTGAGAGCGTTACCAATTGGTATAAATTTAAATGTTTTACCAAAGGCCGTACCTTGCGCCAACACCAGCGCCTCAATCGCGAGTATTAGTTCGTGTTCAGAGAAAGAAATCAGGATTCATTTCAGTGACGGGCACCTTAACTTCAATATGAATAAGATGATCAAGGTTCAAACAGTTCGACAACGTTACCACATTCTGTGAGATACGAACGGCAATGGCAATACCTTCACCTATCCTGTAATACCGAGAGTCAGACCAGATATTCCGGGAGAAGGTCCACCGTACACTATTGTCATTAGACATGCCATTTGAGGCTGTAGATATTAAAATGCAGAGTCAAACCGTTGCAGAACGTTACATAATTGTGTAGAGTCAATCCTTTTACAGAAAGCCTTATCTTCCGAGAATATTCCCATATCATAGAGAGTATAAGCTCGCGACTAGACAAACAACTAGCATTCATATTAGTGACGGTCACCCTATATTCATGTATGAATTAGAAGATTGAGGATCAATCCGATCGATTACGTTGACACCTTCTGTGTGAGACGAACGGCTAAGTCAATAGTTTCACGTATCCTCTGAATCGGTGCGTCAAACCAGGTATTGTGGGAGTAAGTACGCAGAAGCGTTTTGGCAACAGACATCTTAATTCACGTGATGGAAATTAGCGCAGAGCGTCAAACCGTTTGAGAGCGTTACCAATTGGTATAAATTTAAATGTTTTACCAAAGGCCGTACCTTGCGCCAACACCAGCGCCTCAATCGCGAGTATTAGTTCGTGTTCAGAGAAAGAAATCAGGATTCATTTCAGTGACGGGCACCTTAACTTCAATATGAATAAGATGATCAAGGTTCAAACAGTTCGACAACGTTACCACATTCTGTGAGATACGAACGGCAATGGCAATACCTTCACCTATCCTGTAATACCGAGAGTCAGACCAGGTATTCCGGGAGAAGGTCCACCGTACACTATTGTCATTAGACATCCCATTTGAGGCTGTAGATATTAAAATGCAGAGTCAAACCGTTGCAGAACGTTACATAATTGTGTAGAGTCAATCCTTTTACAGAAAGCCTTATCTTCCGAGAATATTCCCATATCATAGAGAGTATAAGCTCGCGACTAGACAAACAACTAGCATTCATATTAGTGACGGTCACCCTATATTCATGTATGAATTAGAAGATTGAGGATCAATCCGATCGATTACGTTGACACCTTCTGTGTGAGACGAACGGCTAAGTCAATAGTTTCACGTATCCTCTGAATCGGTGCGTCAAACCAGGTATTGTGGGAGTAAGTACGCAGAAGCGTTTTGGCAACAGACATCTTAATTCACGTGATGGAAATTAGCGCAGAGCGTCAAACCGTTTGAGAGCGTTACCAATTGGTATAAATTTAAATGTTTTACCAAAGGCCGTACCTTGCGCCAACCCCAGCGCCTCAATCGCGAGTATTAGTTCGTGTTCAGAGAAAGAAATCAGGATTCATTTCAGTGACGGGCACCTTAACTTCAATATGAATAAGATGATCAAGGTTCAAACAGTTCGACAACGTTACCACATTCTGTGAGATACGAACGGCAATGGCAATACCTTCACCTATCCTGTAATACCGAGAGTCAGACCAGGTATTCCGGGAGTAAATCCGCTGTACAGTATTGGCAGTGGACACCTTAATTCGCTTCATGAATACTAGAGTAAGTAGTGTAATCGTTGACGAATGTTAGCACTTGATATAGCGTCATGCTTTTTACCGAATGCATTACCTACCGAGGACTGTATCGATGGCATATCATCGTGTTCAGAGAAACAAATTAGTGCACATTTTACAGATGGAACTTCATATATGTATTGCAAATTCGGTTCTCAAACCATTGGAGAATGTTAGCACTATTTACAGAATCAACCTAGCCGTTACAGGGCAGGTCAATCCACCCGCACACTTAATCTATCTATTGATATCATTTAGTAATTCTATTTAGTTATTATCTGTCTGTCTTGTTCAATTTTTGCATGTCCGACGCTTGTATGTAGGAGCACATAACCAAAGTCCAGTACGTAACCGAATCCTTCACAAAACCATACTCTTTACTTAGGTGGCAGACAAATCCAATCACACCCCATGCCGTCATCATTTATTGTGTATATTATTGACATTTACTACGTCCATTTAGGTATTCCCTGTTTGTGATTAATTCCTTCATGACCGACACGTGTATGTCTGATGACCGGAACAGCGCGCCTCATGGCTTCAGTTGTACTCCGAAGTACTCCCGCCACGCCAGGTTAAATTTAGTAGGGCTGCAGCACGAGCGGCAGTGGCCGTCACCTTGAATACTCCTTCGAAGAGGGGTATGCCCAGGTGAAGAATCCAGCGAGGGTAAGATCAACCTACAGGACCTGAGTGTCGAAGAGGTGAGGCTAATGCGAGATATCAACGGGCGCCTCATACTTGAGGTAGCGGTCCGGGAATGTAAGGAGAAGGACCATCGACTGGCAGGCGCCATTGGGGCATCCCACCAGGACATAGGACTTAGAGTGACGCGACGGACTAATATGGCGGAGCTGCGGGTAGCTGAGTTGGGCGTCTCAGTTATCCCCATGATGTTGCCGAAGCGCTCGCCGGGAAGGGCGCCTGCAGTCCTACCCAGATTGTGTGAGACGATATCCGCATTTCCCCCGCCGGGCTGTGGACAAATTGGGCGATATTCTCCCTCTCCGCCGCCCACAGCATCTTGTACGGCGGAAGAGTAAGAGTAGCCTGGATCTCGGCCCGCGTGCAGGCGCTTGGGGCACACCCGCTGCAGTGCTTCAGGTGCCTGGAGTTTAGGCGTGTCAAGGAGCGATGCCCAAGCTACGTGGATCGGAGCGCAACTTCCTTGCTGTGATTGGAGCAGAGCCACCTCCCGATATTGCGCGGCGCATGGTCTGGAGACCGCGCACAGGCTGGGCAGCATTGCCTGCACCCCACACCCCTAAATCAAGGAAACGAAAGATGAGGAGTTCAAGATCCTGCAGGCGAATATCAACGACTCCGGAGCGCCACAGGACCTGCTAGTGCAGATGCTCGCGGTGTCTGGCTGTGATTTGCGAGCCGTTCCCGGTGCCGGACCGAAACAACTGCTCAGGGCACCTACATGGAACGGTCGCGGCGGTGTGGAATGGCATCCCCCGAACCTTCCTGGCAGCGTTAGTACACACCGATGTGTGGGACAAGTCCTGGTGTCCTGGGACGACCTGATGGTAGAGGACTGCTACCTCAAGCCGAACTGCGGCCTGGGGCAATACAAACGGCGGCTGGATGGGATAAGGGCTCTCGCAGCACCTATCTGAGCCGCAGCTTGTTCAGGGAGATTTCAGCGCCCACAAAACGGCGTGGAGCTCTCTGAGGGCGAAGAGAATGGGCGCGACACCGTTCGACTGGGCAGCCGGGCTTACTACACATCTGTGAATCCGGCGGGCATGTCCATCGTGTATTTGTTCTATGGCTCTCCGGCTTGCTCTGCAGTCACTGAACGGATGGAGGGCTGTAGAAGCGGTGTAAACACTTAGCAAATACACCTTAGTAACCATGGGGTACTTAGCCTCTACATGAAGATGAAGAAGATGGCCGATGGGCACAGGAACCCCACCGCTAGATCTGGCAACGGAATCAGCAGCACCGACTCGATGTTATGACGGACGCCTCGACGAGGATACAGTTCATGCCTTCGGGCATATAGTTGCGCGCCCGTCCGGTCTTGGGAATGACCTCGATGTACACGACGGTGGGGGGTGGCTCCTCGAAGCCATGACGGCGGCGTGAGCCTTGGCCATGTCGCATGCCGCGGCGATACCAAAAACGTGGTGTTCCAGTTGCGTGCGGAGCTTGCAATGCGACGCGAGTGAATAACTCTAGCCTATCTCCGGCACACTCGGGCCCGTCGCAGTAGATGATCGTCAACAATTGAAGAGGAGAACGCGCTGCAGAAGGTATTACGACGGGCCACCAAATCGCCGCGGCGTTCCATCCCAAGAGTCAAGGCAAGGTGTTGGGAAGATCTGCTGAGGAAGGTCGACGACGATCCCTAGGGACGGCAATATCGATGGGTCATTGGGAGGGTAAGGGGATCGACTCCACTGCTCACGGAGTGCATGGATCCCAATTTCGTGCGGCGAGGCGTCGACAGCCACTTCCCAGCAGCGTCGATGAATATGAGGGAAACATATAGAGTCCCGTCGGCGGACTGGACAGCCTGGGCGGACGAACTTCTGGTCACCAATATGGAGCTGGGCCTGGCGGCAAGAATGCAGGCGGTGAGAAGGACTGCGCCCGTACTGGATGGAATTCCGGAATTCCCGACTAAGAAGCACCTCTCTGGGGTGGGTGCGGACCTGGTCAACAGACAGTTCGGTTTTTAACGTGGTCTGTCCACCATTGACGCCTTCAAGCGCGTCATGTGCTTGTCAGGGGCGATCGTCCACTGCTGTGGGGTGAAGTTGTCTGCGATCACGCACAACGCCATCTCTTTCAATGCCCTGCAGAGGACCGCCGTCGGGGCCACGATAGAGCATCACAAGGTGCCGGCAGACCTGGTCGCATCCATGACACATGTCGGAGCTCCATTGTGGGCGGTGTACGTGATGGCCAGCATGAACATCTACGTCAGACTTGCAAGTGTCTAGCCGGGGATGGAATCAGGATATTGCGAAGAATCCTCACTCTACCTTGCGATGCTGCCACGACGCTGGCGGGCCACCTACCGTTGAATCACCTGGCGGCCATTCCACCGATTGAAAAGCGCGGCGAGAAGGATTTTAGCATTTTTAGGCCCCGCAGTTATTATGCTGCCAGATTTCATTTCTGCAAATTACGAGGCGCGAAGTTGGATACGTATAACATCTTTCTTTGTTTCGTTATAGTTATAATAATCTCGCTATCGAAGATCGGCACGGTGAAGATTACATAGATTTTTTCTTATAATCGTTTCAAGAATAACAGACGAGGATGAAACCCTTGGGATATTGCGAAACGGGACGGAAAGTTGCTTGGGATAGAATGTAAATCAAAGGGATGGCTATTAAAATTCTACTATAAAGAGACTAAGACAGCACCCGAGTAATTAAATAATGGCCCGTATCAATCTTGCCATTACAAAAATATCGTGCGACGTCGAAGCATTCTCGATCGTAGTGCCTAATACAATGAATATGCAAATGAGTTGAGTCACGATCGTTACCAATTTTTTTAAAAACAGAAGTTCATCCCCCGATTTATCGCAAACTATGAAATTCTAAATACTTGCACTAATAATTTATACATTTTCGTCGTATCAACGCCGACGTGAGATCGCCGGATACAATTTCGTGGCAAACAATTCTGTATCCTTGGAAAATTATAGTCAACGTTACCGAAAATAAGCGTGATTCATTTGTAGTGACCGAGCATGTATTAGTACCGTTGACTCTGGAATTGAAAGACGAAGTTATAACGTTACAGAGTTTTCGCCTCTGTTCGTTGAATCTGTAATGGGATGTTTTATTACGGTCAGCAGACCGTAGCACAAATAAACGGGGATAGCAATAATTGCACGATAGGAAGTAGGTCAATTGACAAACACATGTTCGATCGTTTACCATGAGAAATTCCATAAAATGTCAACTTCGTAATAAGACTCTGGTCGGTCACGATTATGCTCTGCATCCGACAAATCAATCGCGGCACCAAAGCAACAGAACAGTAACGATCCCTGACACACGTCACTTTCCATCCAGTCCGTTTTTCAGCGACACTCTTTAACTTGCTGATAACCCATTTGTCTATTCGTACCTGCTCATACTTCAGCGGTAATTTCCCCGGCTGAATGCCTGCGTACGCGAGACCGATTTATTTACGAGAAAATGAAGAATGAAGCGGAAGCAGGCAGGACTGGCGCGTTTACAAGTACCTCCGCTGCCGCCTCGAAAAGTCACTCCAACTTGCGTATTAGTTATTAGAGAAACCGTTAAACCAGATGCAATTCATCCTGGCTGCAGTCTGCGGGATCAAGGACCACTGAAATTCCTCCGAAGCTTTGACGCCTAGTGCGACGAGGCGTACCATTTTCGCGATCAACACGGTCCGCTATAGTCTCGTCTTTAGACTTGCATTTTCATTGAAAACCAGACCATTTGTCTAGACCAAATTCGCTATTTGCACTCGATGACGTTGCTTGGACTGTGTTTAAACGATTTCTGCAATATTTGATATCGTCATGCTGATTGTCATGTTATCCGCATTTGCACGTGATTTTCAGGTTGCGATCTCTCAAGGAGAAACATCGACACGGTAATAGAAAATATCAGATAGTAAGTCCCATGATTGGTCCATCCTAATGTTTATCATGACGAGCTGGCAGAGATACTAATGCAAAATAATAATTGATGTAAATTCAAATTGCAGTTGAATCTGTTCCATGAAACGAAACGAAACGAGACGAGACGAGACGAGACGAGACGAGACGAGACGAGACGAGACGAGACGAGACGAGACGAGACGAGACGAGACGAGACGAGACGAGACGAGACGAGACGAGACGAGACGAGACGAGACGAAACGAAACGAGACGAAACGAAACGAAACGAAACGAAACGAAACGAAACGAAACGAAACGAAACGAAACGAAACGAAACGAAACGAAACGAAACGAAACGAAATCAAATGAAACCTAATCTTAACTCCTACCCGTAGGTAAATGGGTTTGTACCAATTGGTGGAACAGACTGCTTATTATTTTTTTTATATTATCGTCATAACTGCGCTAGCAAACCTCGGAATACTTAGTCAAAAGTCAACAATGTCCCACCATGTCCTACCATAGCTCTCCATATCTAACCATGACCCACCATGTCTCACGATGCTCGGTAGAGTGGCGGGGGATATCGTGGCACTCGCAATTCCTGCCTAGCCTCTAAAGTACCAGACGGTAGCTTTCTAGATGCTAGTCCGGATTGCGAGTACTGCGTAGCTCATAGCTTGGTATCGTTAGTCAAAGATGAGCTGACAATATTAACCCCAAATTTACTGAATATAGTCTATTCTGAAAAATATTTAAATGCATCTTTGACAAACGATGCCAATTACCAGGGCTCACCACGTGGAGGTGGCAACGCAAACGAGACCCGAACCTAAAGAAAATAGAGTAATCTAATACAAAACATGATACAAAGCATAGTAAAATATAAAATTGAACATAAATCAGAAATTAAATTTCCATACAATTTACGAAATATTAATTATAATATGTGGTAAATACAAATGATACGATCAAAAATCGTTACCTTTGTGATATATAATAGTATGTAACTTACTTTCAATACGACACGCGAGCTGCCTTCTTTTGCGGTTTATGCGTCGTGAAAATAGTGGATAGGATCAGCCGATCTGTCTTTCACTAGTGCTACACGTAATAATATCTAACATTCTCAATATGACTCGCCATCTGCCTCATATGGGGCTTCAAGTGTCGCAAAACTAATGGAAAGTGGGCACGAGCTGCCTTTATTATTGGCATATGAAATAAGGTGTAAATTTTTCAAGGCAACGCGCAAGCTGCCTCATATGGCGCTTTAAGTCTCGTAACAATAGTATTATCTTTTTCGTGATTGTATTTTTTCAAGTGTTATATCGTAAGGCGATACAGTTATAATGCCGGATCGCTATATATCAAATTTCAGAGTAATGAAGCACCGTAGCTAGCATAGTGACAAAAATAGGGTTCGAAATATCACCAACATAGGCTCTAATTCGCGATGGACAAAAAGTCGTAGTCTGATCCAACGAGTAAGTCACAGAAATATCTGCATATATGTATATGTCATGTGTGTTATTATAAACTAGTGCATTCGCACCAGTGGACATTATGCATATTATGAAATCTCATAAGGAACAAGCAGTACAAACCGTGCCGTTTCGGAACATTCGTCCCACGACATGATGGGTAACCAGAGCAATCGTAAATATCCGACTTTCCGATTGTTGACCTCTTCTTCGTATCGAAGCAGCTCTGAGTTGATAGTCGCCTTGGTCCTAGCGCCGACGTCAAGCGGTCCTCCTCATGGCATCTCTTCTTCTTTTCCAGCACTTTCACAGCGCTCTCGCGATGTCGCGTACACGACCCTACTTACTTCGGCCGGTACTGAGTAAAAAAATCGCGCTTACAATCCTTCGAACGGGTACGATTTAGTAATGGTGTGGTTAAAATTTAATGTAACAGTTAGAAGAATATTTGATGTCCACTCACCAGAGGGAAATTAAAAACATGAGTCGTAAACTATTTATACAGGTAGGAAAGAAATAATCACAATTAAAAACAGATTGAATTATTAAAAGAATGGTTGTAACTTTAATAATAAGTGAATAAAATAAATTCTGTAGTGTTAAACATAGATAATTAAATTAAATATATTATTAAATGTGATTAATAGATAGAATAATTTAAAAATTGTTTAAAGTGGATAAGAAATAAATAAGTTAAAAAGAATTATTAAAAGGGAATAATAAGTAATAGAAGGCCCCATATATGCCATACCCATCAACCGTCGTAAATTAAGATGAAATTCTGGTACGTAACAAACGTCACGAATTAATTAACTAACGTACATATATATTATACGTTTAATGATGGAGTTCATAATGCTCGTGTATTTAATTTTGTAAATATATCAAATACTATAAAATGATGAATTACGGGATAAACCTAGCATTGATTGATTGCTTTCTATGACGCAAAAATAGTCACTCCTAGTATCGCGAATTTGTCATAGAATAGGAATACGAACACGAAAACAAACGGAATAAGCCGAATACCGTAAATTTTGAATTGTTAATACATACACAAGCAACGAATTACTTACCCAAGCCAGATTCCGGCAACAACGAATTTCCATTATTTCAAATTTTGGCGTTTGTGCACAACGAACAGACAATTTCTCGGAAAGCCAAATGATCTACGAAATATTTGCTACGCATGAAATTTGCGGATTCTGTGAGTTGCAACGGTAATCAACCAAGTACCCATATTAGCCTTCGATGGAAATGAGGTATGAACATTAATGAACGTTATTTTAATTGATATACTTGGTCTGATTGATATGCAAATTACGTTCAATGTCTGAACAACCTAAATTACTAGATGTTCCATATCACCATATTCTCCCAAATATAGCGGATGAGAATTTACAACACTATGACAGCATCCAATTAGCTCAGATTACATGCTATATCGTTCGTAATTGTATCATAGCTATTGGTTACGTGTGACATAACCATAGAAATACGATTAGAAGTGACATGTGAAATAATGCCGATTTCCCAGGTCTCACCACCTGGAGGTGCTGCGAATGGAGACTCACCTAATCCATGTCCCATCCACCCTCCATTCGCATGAAAATTTAATGAAATTTAGGAAAATTGCCCGGTTCGATGCATCTTTGCAACGGCACAATTTTCGACCGCTTTGCAAACGAACGGCTAAAAAGATGGGGAAAAAAATCGACGTGGAAAGATAAACCAGAAAGTAAAAGGTACACTTCGCCCCACCTAGAATTATATTAAGCCGTTAACTAGGTACACCACTTTCAGAGGCAGTATTTCATTCCTCTATCAATATTTTACATTCTCATTTGTAAGAGAGGATATGAAACTAATAAGTTCAAACATAAGGAGGACCAAATTTCGTTCCAGGAATAAGTGTTCACATGTTTTCGGGCATGAAAGCGTAGAACAATTCATAATCAAAAAATAAAAAATCCTACGCCAGGTGAAATAAAATGTCTCGATAAGATTTAAATTCATTTCCCTAAGTTCATTCAATAATTCGTAATACTACATTGCCTGAATTATATATGAACCTCATCGATAGTATACATAATTACCATTATGAATATTATCCTTAATGCTGCCTGGATAAAAATGATATATTACTTAACTACTAATGTACATAGCATTGAAGTATATGTCCCTGCTTTCATACAAACCTCTCACTTAAATACTAGAATATTCACGTACATATACATTACATAAACGTAAATCGTGTTCATAATTAAAAATACTCCATACATATCTAAATATCTTATTCGCTCTACCTATCAAATATCAAAAGGTTTAATCCTTTACCTAATCATGTATCATACATAAGATTAAAAGTATCCCTATCTAATTAAAAATCCAATTCGCTCTACCTATCAAATACCTAAAAGGTTAATCCTACCCATGTAAAAATCAAATTGCAATAAAGAAAGGGAAAGTAATAATTTAATATTTCATTCGGATTCAAATCGATCCAAAAATCTTTATCAAACAAGGAGAAAGGGAAAAGGATGTGAGGTTTGTGAAATTTGCATCTCTTCTCGTCGTCTCCGTTGGTCTCACAGTGATTTCTTAATCATATAAAACCACAGAGAAATTAGTAAAATTATATGAGACGTAATTAAATACAGTGATGAATATGGAATGATTGTAAGTAAACAAATGAGACTCACACGCCACTACCTTTCAATCTATTTGCCTTCGTGTGTATAATTCCGCTTCTGGGCCCCTGACGTACTTGCATAATTTCGAATATTCGAAACGCTGTCAAATATAGCAAAACGTGCATTCTCAATTTGAAACATACTTATGGAATGGATTAGTAGAAAAACGAAAAATTGTTATATTGGCAGCAGAAATGGAACAAATTATATTTAAAAGCAACATTAACGATATTAGAACAAAGTTTTTCCGTGACTTGAAATTAAAATAACCACAGTTTAATCCGATTTATATACAAAGAAAAGAAACATGGCAAGTAAGAGTCAGCTGTTTATCCGGACAAAAAAAAAAAAAAATGTTACTTGTACGAAGATTTGAATTGCAAAGTAAAACATTTGGCTTGCAAGACAGCTATTGTAAATAAAACAAATTTCGCGAATGGATTTCGACCGATGCAATGCAACTTCGGACATTCATGAATTGACCAATAAAAAATTGAACTTGCATAGGTAAAAAAATTAATCTAATAATAAACAGACTCTGTGCTTCTGACTGTAAAATATGAATGTTCACTGTCATCTCAAGTGAATGTATACACTATTAAATGTCATTATTTTGCAAGCATGTTTGAAAAAAGTTTAATCATTTATGGAAAAGAAGAGAGTATCGAAAACAGGCAAATATATTAATTAGCAGTGTTTTCATTAACAAACATTTCGGGAACAAAGAGCTCTGTAACACAAAAATGAATATTTTCGCTGAATAAACTCCTTGAACAAAGAGTAAGTGAAGTATTTCAAGCTTCGGAATGCTAATTTATTAAATCTATAATATAGAAAATTCACGAAATCAATCGCAAAGAGTGCTACACAATAGTTCGAATAAAAATGAATTTATTATATACAAGAAGTTACTAAACAAAGAAATATATATATATATATATCGGCAGTCATGTCCAGGCTGCTGATATGTGGCTCAGAAAGAGGACTCCTTTCACAGCCCTGTGGGAGAATTTTGGTGTTACGTATTTGCAACACTACTTGAAAGAGCGATCATACTTCAACGCAACGCTAAGTTCGAATGGTGGTAACAAAAGTATTCGCGATTAAGTTGAAGGCAACGCTATTTCTTGAAATGAATTTAATAAAAATTGTTAACTTTATATCTATAAGATGCTACTTTCAAAATCTCCCGATTGGTAAAATTCTATAGAATGTGTTTTTATCCGATAATTCATACAGAGGGGTATCAAAAGCAAGCGCGATCTCATAATTCGAAAGGCTAAAACAAACGCGATCGTTACTCCATCGCAACTCTAATTCAAACCGAACACATTTGACCACAGCGCTAATTATACCGTGATGTCTCCTTCGCAGCTCTGTATAAATTCCCGTAATCATCAACTCCATCACAACTATGACAAAAATCGCAAAGTCTGGTTTCTTTCCCAACGCTAATTCAAATCGTGATTAGTTGTTCGCAAAGCTACGTGCAATGACAGCAATTTGCCCATAACTGGGTGATATACTGGTGTACATCGGCCAGTAAACAAAATACTACTACTACTACTACTACTACTACTAGTGACAAATTAGTAACATGAATGATATCCCGCCCTTTCGATGTGTGATCATACATAGGCTGCCATCTTCGTGACAGTTTGTCGGGCATTCTCTTCTTCTCAGTTAGGGCTCCATAGGCTCGAGGATTTCGAAACCCAAACCAAAGAACAAGAAGTAACCAGAAATGTCAATCGTGGAGCCGATCGGAGTGCACAAGGACGAACAACGAACACAGGGATCGCTGTACCGCGCATGTGCAAAACCTCGAGCGGGTACACGTTTGGTTTCGGAGCCTGTCTACGCGATCGCGATCGCGATGGCTGCCAAAATGTAGCCAAACTTGAAAAAAATCGATAGGTAATGCCAGTCACGCCATGTCCCATCCCAAATGTGCCATCTTCACCGTCGACTATTCAAATTATATTCTCTGAAACAGATTGGATATGCGAAAATATTCCTACCTGTCCAGAGACATTGCCAACATGCACGTCCCTACCTATTTAGAACTAACTCACATTCCAGAAAGTACACAACCCTCCTACTTAGCCTTATATTTAAAAATGCAAAATTAGTCATTCCAACACTTCACATTCCACGGTTATCACACGGACACCCGGGTGCAGGGTCTTACGCTAGAGAAGCCGTCCCGGGACATCCCCAACACCCGAGAGTGACACACTACTATCAGACTCTAAATTTTACGCTTGATTCACAGAAGTCGGCTGACGATGGCTAAAGACCTTTGCGTAAATCGCGATTATATCCATTTCCGAGAAATGAAATTTGTAACCGAGGAAGTGCGAAAATTAGTAACATTACCGTATTTATAATATGCATAATTTAATGTATTTAATGGAATATTCCATATCCTGATCGCACACACATGACGAAAATACGTCGTGCACGATACACTAACTCATCTTTAGCCGCCGGAAAGATTATTAGCTTATGAACTATGGTCATCATACCATTTCCCAATCACTCACCCAATTTGCTCCTGGGCACGTGAGTGAGACACTGGCAATATACATGGAAGGGGTTAAACCAGAAAATCCTGATCTAAACACATGATTAACATATATACTGTTTATGTAACGGGCAAACGTTCTTTTATCTTGCAATACTTCGATTAATCCACAATGATTTTTATTTAAAAAATGATCAAATTATTGAAATTTGAATATCGAAAGAAAATATTCATGGTGAACAAATAACTTATTAGTGAATGCAAAGACTGTATGTAATGATTTTAATTGACTGTGACTGACTCTATTGACTCCAAATTAACAGTCAGTAAAAGCAACCTCAGATGATTTCTTCGTCAAAGCACATTTTCGATAACATTATTTTCCAAATTATTGTTTTGGCTTCAAAATCTCTGTGTCACGAAGTGTTTTGTAGCACATAATATTCAATGCATTTTCAAATGAAAGGAACCTACGACATGATTGAGTGACCGGAGGAATCAAAATGCACGCCACTCACCGATGATGCAATGAACTATCGCAGCAACTGCTGATGAGTGCAAATAATTTGATCTATTACTTTAAGGATAATTACGACGACGTTAGCAAATAATCGCGATCGAGATACTGCAACATGCGAGTTATTTTAATTACTCACTCGAATATAGCGCGTTTAATGAATTTATTTTAAAGAACCACATATTAAATATGTACAATAATATAAAACATTGAACAAATTGTCGCTGATTCGAAACCTAACACATCGTTATAACAACACGTACGGATTATGCAGAATCCCATCACGCGACCGCGATCAACGGACTAATCTCGTTTATTCACGCTGCAGCCCGATAAACAAAGATTTTAGTACCATAATTATTCGTCACGGAGCGGCGCGTTCTGCGCATAATATGTAATTTATAGAACATTAAATACGCAATGTGCCCGCACCGTCCACGCGATTTGTCAGCGGCGAGGGCATCGCGGCTCGGCCGCTGCAGCTTTTGCGTCGATTTGCGCGTCACTATTTTTCTCTTCGGCCATTTCCAATCGCGCCATCACCGCGATATTCGGCTGCTGTAGTGCGACCCGACATTGTTTCGGCGAAGACAAAGAGGATTTGGCTCGTCGCGATGGCCGTTCCCGCCGATCTGTCCTACTCACTTTCGCTGATTGAGATGTAAGGTTGACGTCACGACTTCGAGCACAGTGCCGCTGTATGATTGCCGCGATCCTGATGTTTCCGAGTGCCACTAGCATATCGCGGGTGGATCACTTGTTGTTGATCACAAATGACTAGTTTGGAACTCTTTTTATTTGGAACCATCGGATATAGGCGGCTACATTTTACAAAGTCGATCGTCCTACCGATTGGAGCATCGCAATTTACACTCGTCTCTTTTAATTACGTTCATTCGATTAATGTTGTATACGCACGTCGAACTTTAGTGCAGACACCATGTGTGTAGTTTTGATATTAATCTGATGTATTATTACATAAGAATTTAGTACAGTATCAGAATATTCTATGTACCGTTAATGATACCGGTCTAGAATCCCCTCAGTTGTCCAAGGACCTGACCAATCGCGATGTACACCTTGTAGCCACTGTCGCAGAAATTTCCGAGAGTTTCGAGGGCTCGTTTGATTATAGTAATCATGCAGTCTCCGAAGACTCGGGGTTCGCAGGGACTCGCATGTGGGACCTCGGGTTTGGCTAGTCCGGTTAGGTTAGGCATTTGGGAAGATTGCGAAGATTTGATCGAGAACCGAGAACTTTCGGTAAAGTTCGTAGATGCGGAAGTAATCCCGAGACTTCTAGGCTAGTCCGGAAGTCCTCCGGAACTCTTGGGATTTCGGCTTGACAGTACCAGGGAATATAGAGGATTCGCAAACTCTCACAGAGTCCGGAAAGGTCTGCCTCTGCTCCGAGTCGTAGCGATAGCTCATTTCCCTAGTCTCCCTCACTCCCTCCATTTTCCTTACACCGGCTAATTAGCAGAGATGGAGAACTTCTTCATATAATGAGCTACCTGCTTGAGGATTTATACCGCGTTTATTCATAAGAGTGGGATAATTCGGCGAGGTGACTTCAAATGCAGGTCCGCTAGATTAGTTCGCCGAATTAATTATTGCGATGTCGCCAGACAGGGGCGAACACGAAGCTTCTTGCCCGCTTTTCTGGGGACAACGAGCAAATGAACATGCAGTGTCATCTACTCTGAATCTCCTCGATATCCAACCCCGTTCGACATTCTCTCCCTCTCACTCCCTGCGAGCTTTTCACAGAATCAGTCATCCCTATGGTTGTGGCATCTGAGTTCAGCTTCTAGCCGAGCTTGCTTTACTTCACCTCCTTTCTTCTGCGTCTTCTTTCCTTTTATTTTCCCTTTTCCTCTGGGGTATATACCCGGTGCAGGTTCGAGTGGGACGCCTCAATTATTTCCGATGTTACCGAGGGTATAAAAGAATGAGAGTAAAATGACCTCACGGCGTGCGTCTGATGGTTGGAAAGGGGTTAATATTGTTCTTGAAATAGAGTAATGGAACTTGTTTCAGACTTCTCATGCTTGCAATTGATTTTCACGGGAACGAATAGTAGTCGTAATTACGCAATTGTCGGCATTAGTGTGTATTATGTTTCGGTAATCGTTACAAATCGTTAGTTCTGGCATTCATGCGTTTCATGTTTGACGCGCTATTTTAACACGAATGAAGAAGAATGCATATCTTTAAACGGGTATGGAATATATACGCAAAACGAAATATTTCCGCGTTAGCTGCAGATGTATGACTACTTCGACAATGCGTTGGAATAAAATACCGATAACAGCCTAATTAATAAAAATACGAATTTTTGTTGGAATGGTTTGATATTTCGAAGCTTGTCATTGGATTGAAAAATAGTTAAATTGTGCATGTACGTGGGTCTCAATAAGCCGGAGGTCTTGAATGAGGTCCTCATTTACATGTGTTTGACATGCACATTTGATGAAAATTTTGCGATTGCAGGAGGCGAGCTGTTCAATTTTTCGATGATAACAGCATCGAGATACAGATACGCATAAAAAACGGAGAATTGACTAATCATCTTTTGTACAAATCATTTGTGCAGAAGTGTACAAATTTTTAAATTTGTTATTAAGGACAAATTAAAATTCTCGTCGCTAAATTGCCCGAGTCGCGGATGTACAATATAAATATAAATATTAATCAATCATTAGCTATTAATGGCGTAGATTATACCCGCTAACGAGAATGCAATTATTACTTGCAAAACACGCAGAGATTACTAAATTAATTATTCATAACTGACTGTAGGCGACGTGAATTTATAACGAAAGTGAAAGAATTAATAATTTATCTACTATTACGACGGGAAAGTAATAATCGGTTTTCGGCGGATCGATGGCTATATATGGAACGTCGCGACGCGGCATAGGTCATTTGTCGGTTCGACCTCCGAGGGGTACATCTAAATTTTCTTCGTCCGCGGGTGGGTAAGTGTCCGAAACAAGGTTGTGAGTGTCTACGCCACTTACGTACAACTCCTTAGACAATTTATTTAATATTGAAGTCCAATTTCATCGTTTTCAGCATCTAATTATTTTGTCTCTTTCCAGCTTCGATTCTGTCGTTTCAATTCATCCTCTCCTGAGAATTCAAATATCTCGTAGAATATTTGAGACTGTCCGCGAACAAGTTGCACGTAATCTAAAAAACTCATTACGATCCTAAAATCCGCGGACCCTATTCTCGCGTTCCATGTTGGACTTCTAACGTATTTCAAAATCCTGCTTTCTTTTCTTCCACTCCAACATTTAATTGCAGTTGCAGATTTTTCATGCTCTTACCAAGCTCCAAATGATATAGCTTGCCACCTTATACCTCCTGTTAACCACGAGGGATATCAAATCGAAGCTATACCATCGAAATCGAGCGTTGAAATAGGGTGGAAACATCCGTCGGGTGGTTTCTCATAACGGGCTTGCCCCGGAGAGATTTGCCCGTGAAAATATCGATAACAGAAGAAGCGATGCGTATCCATCCAATGCTCACGTTCTCTGGAATTTCTCGAAGAGCCAAGTAAGCGAAAGCTATTTATCGATTTTCGGTATCGGGGCGTTTGAATACAATCGGATTAGTTGCATGTGCGGAAAAATCAGGGGTACAACGAACGTCACGCGGGGGGATATAATGATGGTGCGAAATTTGTTTCGGTTGTCGTTATACCAGCGACAATTTTCCGTTCAGCGTTTATTTCTACGCTATAGCCGTAGATAATTCGTTGCCGCGTGTTTGGTGTCATCTTTCCCACGATTGGGAGCAAAATTACATCGGGTCGCGCATAAAATGAGGCAGCGTTCAGATCGTGATACTGACGGCTCGTTCTCTGACCAAATTATATTTCCCGACTTGCGGATCCACCGAATTTCCAGCCGTTCCCGTTTCATCGTACCTCGCGGATGAGTCGCTGTTACCTCCATGTTTCGCTCGGCCGTGTTTCATTACCGGCGGCAATCTTTTTACACAACCACCACGCGTTTCCGACACAACCAACTGCTGTAAACAATCATTGCTCGGATATAGCATAGAATTAAGTCGAACAACTCGGTACGAACAGACGTTGCACAAAGGCATTATGAAAATAAATCCGGGCGATTGCCAATACAAATCCAATCTGAGGATAGGAAAAGTCTACCTTCATCCTTCTCATTTTCCACTCTCGATGTTCGATCCATATATACGGTAGTTTTATCGATAGAACTACGAATATAATGCGAATCTTGCACAAAATGCAGGAAGGTTCGTTCTCATTTCAAAAGTTATGGAAATGAATCCGGAACTTATCAATGTATATTCGGAGTTACGAATAATCGAATCTGGTTATATCTCCATACGCACATTTTGGTCCCGTATCTGGGTATAGCGGTAATGTTGGAGTATTGAAAAACGAGGGGCAATAACGTGACAAAAGGAAGCTAAAAGCCAAAGGGGGAAACTCGAACACGTTGCCATCAGGAATGATCTGACTAGGCCAGTACGAAGGATGCAACAGAAAGCAGGACATCGTACCCAGGACACGCGAAAGGGCAGAGTATGGGGGTCTCTCATCAAACGAACACATCTGCACGTTTGATCAAACAAAAGTCGTAAACCGCGGGAGCATTTTCTAATCATAAATTCCGCAATGTTGGTCACGAGCTAGTCTGTTATTCTGACAAAGGAGATTCAAGGCAATTAGTGGAATGTATCGCGTGAAACGACATACCCGGTCATTGTAGGAGCATCGTTCCCAATTCCCTTGTCCCTCGGATCGGTTCGCCTCGAGCACTTGTTCGGAACAGACATCATGGCAGTCGATATACGAGAGATAAACACTCGCGATCGGAGCAATGGGTATTCTGTCATGTCGCTAAAATTGCATGCCGAATACTCGTCCATCATCCGTTTATGGTGGCGGAAGATTCTTCCCTCGATACACATACCCTTTCGCTCCCGCGATACGCAGGGACGACGTCTACTCCCCCGCCCATGGGCTGGGCAAACAGACGCAGCGGGGATTTATTACAATACGCAACACGGCGAATATTATTGTGCGGGCCCTTTTTAGCCTTTAGGAGTGGCCATAATGACGCGGAATCTTAATTCGCGCCGATCCTTCAGCGCGTTCCATTCCGCACGACAAATCACGTTCAGTCGCTCCCTCCTTGCTCCTTCCAGTTCAGTGTAATTAATCTTATTGCGAATAATTAAGATGGAGAATTCGTTTTGCATTCCGGTCTGTGACTGGATATTGGAATCTCGAACGAGCCATCATTCGAGTACTATTCTTTCAATTTAACTTAACGTCAAACGTCTGCATATTAATTTTTCTCCTCGCTCATGCGAGCAAATAATGCGCGCTAATTGTTTCTCCTTGATCAATGGCGAAAATTGTCTTTTGCATGATACACCCCATTCTCCGGTACAAATGACGGAATGGTAAGCTGAATCAACGGCGCATCGACGAATTGAATGAGAGTGTTAAAAAATCTCGTATCCCTGCAATCATCTGTAAGCGACTGATTCATTACAGAACATTGTAGATACTTACGTCAGAGAATAAAACATGTTATCCACACTCAGTCAAGAAATAACAGCGAAATGGTGAAAAATATATAAAAATATGAGAATCCCATTAAAATGAGGAGACCAGCAGAAAAGATGCATAGACGCGAAAATATATTATAGTAAATTATTAGAATTTAAACTCGACAATGACAATGTATCATCGATATTTTGCATTTAAATTATTGAACGCGAGTCCGTTCAAGGCAACTTTCAGCTTTGATTTGTTTCGCGGTGTCGTATTAAACTGTGCATCAATTCTGACTGCCCTGTATCTGGAAACCAAACGATTGTCGCGCGATCTGTCTTGCCTTGTTTGGTATTCAGCTTGTTTACTTGGACCAAGTGAACGGACGTATTCGGATTCCCGAGTCAGTGGAGCAGTACGTTGAGCGTTGCCTCGAATGAATACGTAAATCCTTGATTATAAGAGCAGGAACACGATCGGATGATCTGAATGATCTCGAAGCCTTCCTCGCGATGTGTTGAGCGTAAAATTGGCCGGATAGATACAGAAAATCGGAATCCAAGCTTATATATCGTCGTATACGAGGATTATAGTATTACAGTTTTATGTTTAAATTGCAGCAGTTTCTCCGTCCGAAACATGGCGCCAACTGCCGCGGAGCGTGTATGGAGGATTGCTGTTAGGCAGTAGAAACTTTCGCCATTAAAACTTCGTTACCGGGATATAAAGCTGGATCGAGCTTATTATGCTTTTAGACACAGTCCATTTCTTTAGTTATGTGGGACGGACCGGTGATTATGGCGCGGTCCGTAGAGGCTGCGCGACGGAACGCCGAATAAAACGTGTCCCGCTACTTGTTTCTGTCGGGAAAGGAGCGGTTTGCGAGGATTGGATGCGGCGTAGGCAGCCCGGGATGTGCGGGAAACGCGTTCCCGGGGAAGATTTAAGGCTCCGAAGGAAAAACAGATGCGCGTGGGAATTGCCATGCCGCAAAACTTCGCGGAGTTGTACACATGGAATCTTCGTTCGCCATGTCGGCCGATGAAATTATGGCAGCTCGGATACATCTACGCCTCTCAGCGAAGTTTTACCAGCCAGTTCGTCATACGTTCGAACTTGGCGTCGGGGAATCATATGCCCGAAGGTGTGATCCATGCCGGTCTGCACCCCGGCCTCCTTCGCATCGTTCCGTCGCCCAATTTACGACGCCTGGCATCTAGGAAACGAATCGTTGGCGGTTCCCGATATCTTCCCCGGCGAAATTACTATTCAAGGCTTCGAGAATACGCGGCTATTTATACGCGATCTGCGAAGGAATAGGCCATTTACGAGACACCGACATAAACAGCGCAGGTTGAGTACGGAGAACAGCTCCGCTGGTCGGGCCAGGTATTACTATATTCCTGGTTGAAGGTAATGGCTATACTTGGCCTGTATCACTAATATTCACGGCGATATCTCATGGAAGGTCACATAGCTTGGTGAAGGAATAACTTGAACGTAATGCTTTAGCCGACCCTGACGCTATGTAACCAGCTATATTATATCTTCATCTCGAAATTCCCTAGTCTAACTGGCGTCCGGGAAGTCAGTCGCTGTTCAACACGGCCTTCCGATGACCCCCGCGACGAGCACGAGGTCCGAGCTCCCCTATGGTATACTTTTCAGTTCCATACTCATCTTTCACATGCCTTTAACGGACCTGCGCGATCACTACGCGACGCCGTCCCCCTCGACCGCGGCCTCCGAGACAGTCGGACCCACACCGAATCACCATCGGTTCGACATCGAGGCTGGCTATCGTAGGAACGAGACTGCCCCGCAATTCCTTCCACCAGGGTACAACCCTCTGGGTCTGTTCGCAGCTGGCGTAGTGGCGAATTCGCGACGCGCCCGCCGCCGCATTCTTTCCATGCGAATAGGGACCACTTCCACTCACACCCATTCCGCGGCCTACTTGGGTATCATCACTTGCACGCAAAATGCGGCCATCCTGCGCCATGACCTCTTCACCTCCACCATCCTAATGATAATGGTGGAAAGCGAGAGATCCCATTCGACGACCTGTTGCAGGGCACGGTGCACCTTGTCTCAGGAAGGACACTCCTCCAGAGGGTGCTGAGCAGCAGCCAGCTCGGTCTGGCTGACGTGCCATTCCGGTCACGCCTCTTGTCGCATCTTGTGCAGGAACTCACCGAAGCAGCCGTGTCCGGTGAGCACCTGCGCAAGGCGGAATGTCCGACAGCCACCGCTGTACTTCAATTCGCCGTGCACAGGTGGCATGCCTCGACTGCCCTGTGTCTCCCGCCGCACTGTCTTCGGTGTCGGGTGTTCTATGTGTCGAGTATTGCCTGCTTGGTCTACTTCTTCTCCTGTTCCGCTTCTTCCACTGATGACGGGTTCTCGCCGCGTCGTCGCTGCTCGTAGGCTCAGGCCTTTCAGCCCGCCAACAGATATAGCATTGGTGGACACGCATGCACCATACCCTCCGCGTCAGAGGTCGTGCAGTATCCTCGGTCGGTCCTGATAGCCAGTTTCCGCCAGTCCCAGAACCGCTGCCACCCCCTCCATGCGGGAGAATAGTGCCTCGAAATGCCGGTCGAAGGGCCAGCAACTATACCGGATGACGTCGAGGTGTCTCCGGTGATCCTTCACCTCGACCTTGCTGCCTTCGACCGCGCTTTTCTCCCTCGGTGGCATCCGCCGCGACGACTTCCATGAAATCAGATGATCTCCGTCACCTTGGCCGCGATCGGTAGTCCCAGCCTTCGTATCCTCTGAATCACGCAGGCCACAACTAAATCCGCGAGCATGGCCGTCCTCCCCCTCGCCCATCCGCTGGCTGTCACCAGCGTATCGTCGGCGTATCACATAACGCCGACTCCGGTTGGGAGCGAGCTTCTCAGCATCGCGTCTTTCGCCGTGTCCCGGCCCGAACACCGACTCCTGCCGGACGCTGCAGTGCGTTGCCCTCTGGAAGCGGCCGTAGAGTCCCGGGTACGTTCGGGTCACAGTCCCCACGAACGCAGACACCTTGTGGTACATAAACGCCACCCCGACGGCGGTACCGGGCAGGGCATTGAAGGCATTTGCGATGTCGAAATTCGCCGGCAACACGACTCCACACCTGTGTTCAATCGCCTCCGACAAGGAACGGTCTCTCCTTAGGGCATCGAAGGTGGATCGTCCTCGCCGGAAGCCGTACTGTTTGTCATCCAAATCCGGACTCATCCCCTGTAGGTGCTCCATCAAACGGATCCCCTCTACACGCTCGATGAGTTTTCCAGCCTCGCTGAATAGGCAGGTGGGCCCATACGTTGAGGAGGAGTCGGGGGTCATACCCTGCTTCTTGTACAAAACAACACATACCAGCTTCCAGATTATGGAAAACTTATCTGTCTGCAGGCATTCGTTCAGCTGCTGCATCGACCTGTCACATAGTGCGCCCTGTGCGAGCGCCGACGCCCGGCCCGGAATATCATCCGGTACCGGTGCGGTCTCTCTCTCCATGAGTTTCCATGCCAGTAGCTCTAGATCCTCCCAGCAGACTTGGAGAGCGTCCGTCCCGGTAGTCCTGTCTGTCGACTGCTCCATTGATGCTACACCCCACGTTTTCATCGACGCCGATGGGAACAGTGTGTCGACGACACGCTGTACGAAGGCGGGGTCCATGCTCTCTGTTAGCGTAGCGACCTAGGCCGTCAGATTCCCTAGTACGATCCGGTAAGCCCGTCCGCAGGGGTCGTCGCAGAACTTCCGCAGCAGGTCGTGCCAAGTCCGGGCCTTAGCCGGAGCGACTTGCTGGACCGTCTGTACTCCCTGTGCTGCGTGGCCTCCTCTCCATTTCTTGTCATTCTTCTGCGGCGAGGGGGCATTCGACCCAGATCGTCCCCAGACCGGACGGGGATTTGCGGACTTCCGCTCATCAGACTTTGGAGGGGCTGGAGGCACATTTCTTCGCCAGTGCCATCACGACCTATTGTCTGACTCCCGCGTCGTCTTTACCCGTCATCTGTTGCTCAGCCGTATAAGTTGGCAGGGCCACTATGACGCCCAAGTCTAGCAGAGCCGTCCATATTGTGCCTGCTAGGCATTTGTCCGTCATCTGGGCCTCTGGGCTTCCTAACTCACGTATGAGGCCCCCGGTGACGGCTCTTATTAGCTTCACCTCTACGATCTCCAGGTCCTGTGGACTGATTTTTCTACTCGCGGTTGCGGTTACCGTGGCATAACACTCTTCGGACGGGGCAATCAGAGTAAGGGTTATCGCCGCTGGTGCAGGAGCCTTTTGAATCTATACTTGCGTAGCGGTTGCTTCGCACCCGCCGCTCGGAGGGCTTAAGGCGCTCTGCCTCCATAGGCGATGCCACCTTGGACTTTTCTTATTGGCATTTCGGCCTACCACCATGGCCCGCACCATCATGGGCGCGGGGTTACCTTCCCGGCGGCGGTCTGTTTGCTCGGCTAGGTGTGTGAGGCCGCAGCTGACGTCCCTACAGAAGTCCAGATCCCGGTTGTCTTCTGCCTCTTCCACTACGTGGCTTATTTTCGTTCTAGGGGCTACCACTGTAGTAGTCCCTCGTCTCGTGGCTCCAGTAGCTGCCGCAGCAGGCGCAACGCGGGCCACTGCGGCAGCCAACTGCATTTTGACTGCCTCCAGCATCTCCAACGGGACAGATATTTCTTGACGGTCTCGTGAGCTTTCGTTGCTGCAATCCAGCTGAGCGACGTCCGTTTTTTTATGCAGATCAATAGAGGATGCTTCATTACGCCACGTTGCCATACGGAGGAATCTGACATGCGATCCCTTTAAGGGCCAAACTTGTCACTGAGGGCAGATACCTTTCGAGAACCTGACCGGCTATTTAGAGAAACCGACTGATAATTCTCTATACTTTAGTATTCATACCGTGAATTAAGGTGCCTATTGTCGACACTGCACAGTGGATTGACTCTCCGAATACCTGCTTTGTGACTAGGCATCACAGGATGGTTGTATCTTCTGTCATACTTGTTCGACTCTCAAAGAAAGTGGTAACGTTCTCGAACGATTTGTCACTCGATCTTCTATTTCATACATGAAAGTAAGGTCGCCGTCACTATACTATTGTGTTTCTCTGAACACGAAGGTGCACTCCAGATACGGCGCGATACGATCATGGCAGGTAAGGATTTCTGTAAAAAGCATGACTCTATAGCAATAGGTAACATTCTACAGCGATTTTACTCTCTACTTTACTAATCGTGCCCGGCATTTAGATGTATATTGCCAATACTCTACATTTGACTGACTCCTAGAATTCCTGGTTGGATCCTCGGAGCAACGGGATAGGTGATGTTATTAACACAGCGGATATACTCACACGAGAAGTGGTAAGGTTCTAAGAACAGTTTAACTCTCGACTCTGTCACCCATACATTAAAATAATGGGTGCGTAGCTACCTTGTACATTAATTTATTTCCGGGGATTTCATTTAAGATTCTCACAACAGCGGGATAGATGTTCGGAAAATAGGGGTCATTAAATGCAAATAATATATACCGTAAATGTGCAGGTGGATTGGTCTGCCTTGTAACGGGCGGGTGATGTTGTGGGCAAGATTCGGTTGCGCACTCGGATTTGGGTTACAAAATGTACTCGCGCATACATGATTCCAACATGTGGAAATTAAACAAAAATAGGAAATAACTTACCAGAAATATTGAATGTCAGGTGTGAATAAATTATGTGGGCTGGTGGATTGGGCTGCGTAGTATGACCGGGATAGGATTTGATTGGGTTTCGGTACATTTCCTCGTACGACTCCGTGCAGTGCGGACGTATCTCGTGGCGTTTCGCGGATCTCAGTTTCAGTGGTGAATGTTTTGTGTTCCGGGAGAACTGGTTGCGTGAAGTGCGTACGTGTGTGTAATTATGTTTTGTCGGTCCGCCATAATCATGGCTCGCGTCGCTGTGAAACCTTAAGAGAATGATACGAGATGAAAACGCCGCTATTCAGCGCCTCACTTCTGCCAAATGATCCCGTGCCCGGCGACGGCCTGGGTAACAGCTCGCAATAATCTTTAATGCCAGCAGAATGTATACCGCTTGGAAAGAAGCAAGGGAGAAATCAAATGATATTACACAAAAGCAACTAATTTCCCTGCTGTATGCGCGCAAATACATTCTTATGATATGAAATCTAAGTGTATACTGCATATTTACGGGACATTGTTTTCCCATTGCAAACTCGCGATTAACTTGCGATATTTGATTCTGCCAAGAAATTTCAGCGTATCAGAGTCAAAATACGCCTAAGTATTGGCTGATCGGGAAACAGATACTTTTTCTTTCCATGCGGCTTATTTGTAAAGTACTTTAGGAAAGATTACATTTACTTCCTCAGTGCTGAAAGAACGAAATCTGTTTCCGAGCAACCAAACACAATTCCTCCTCCGCGAAAAAACGAAATTTCACTTGCAAGGTCATAATTTGCATACATTTGGTCCTCCATCGAGATAGACGAAATTACTTTCCGAAAAACCTCGTCCAATAAATTGCTGCATATTTTATAAAATGACTGAGGTATACGGATGTGGACAGAAATATCCCGTCGAAGTATTGATTCGCATCGTTTCACCGCTCTGTGCGCGCAAATACGTTCCAAAGGTGCGAAATGAGCGCTAGTATTGCACTTCTACCAGACACTTGATTTCCATCGAAAATCGCGCAGTTCGACTGCGATACGCAGTTCTAACGAGAAATATCAGCGTTTCAGCTTCAGAATACGCGTTTATATTGTGATGTCCGGAAAGTAATTTCTTATTTTTCTTCATGCAGCTTCAATGTGAAACTGGCTGTGTCTAAATATATTCACGCCCTCGATTCGGAGAAACAATCGAAAATACTTTCCCAACAAGCAAATACAATAAGATCGTCTATCGAGTAAGGACGAAATTACATACCGAGAAACCTAATAAAATGAATGAATGTATATTTGATTCTACCGAATGAAGTAATCTGATTTGGACATAAATTTGCTAACAAAGTCACTTTGTTTACAGCTTTTGTGCCATATGCCCGCAAATTGGTCCTAATGATGCGATATCGGCGTGAGTATCGCATACTTACGTGCCATACAATTCCCATCACAAATATGCGATTCACGTTCGAAGCATGATTAGATCTAGAAATTTCAGCGTTTCAGGATCAGAATACGAGATTTTATTTGACTCGGACGTTAATTCCTTTCTTCTATTCAAGTGGCATAATTGTGATGTTGTCTGCGTAATAATACATTTACTTCCTGTGCTCGGAAGAAACGAAATTACATTCCATGTGACCTAATACAACCAGGTCCATCATCGGTTGTAACCGAGATTACTTGCCAACCAGCCGAATGCAATTAGGTCTTGATTCAGGAACGAACTACATATCTTTCCTGAAATCATAATGCAATGAATGAGTGCATATTGGCCCCAAACCACTGAATCAACAGATTTTGACGGATATTCAATGACAAGTAACGGCTTTTACAGTTTCTCTGCGCTACACGCGCATATACTATCGAGTGATTGCGAAATCCACGTGAGTACCTAATACCTACATGACTGTTGTTTCCCATTGCTAACGCGCGATTCTCTAACCATGCACCAATTCAGTGAGCAATTTCAGCGCTTCAGAATCAGAGTACGCATCACTGTTGGCTTGTATAAAGTTTTTTCTTTCTTCCTTTTCACGCGGCATAATCGTGAAGCTGGCTGCAAAGGAATACATTTACGTGTTCTGCACGGAAGAAACGAAATAGCTTTACCTACAACCTGAAAAAATTGGGTCCTCTGTTCTGAAGAAACGAAAATACTTTCGGAACCACTTAATATAACGAATGGATGGATACTTAATAAGAACCTCTCAAACCAGAGCATGTGGACAGATCTTCGCTGACAAAGTAATGTATTTCATAGTCCCACAGTCGGCTGCGCTTATAAAAGTTCCTCTGATGCGATATCATCGTTTGTGTATAATATATCTACGTGTGGCACCTGGTTCTATTGTCATACGCGCGACTCACTTGGGATCCACGATTCAAGCTAGAAACTTCAGTGATTCCGCTTCGGAATACGTGGTATTATTGGGTTGTTGGGAAAATAATTTGATTCCTTCTTTTTTTTTTATGCTACTTGACTGCAATGATTTCGGCGAATGAATACATTTTCGTCCTCTGTTCGGGAGAAGCAAAGTAATATTCTAAGCAAACATATGCAATCAGGTCGTCTGATGGGAAGAAACCAAATTATTTTCAGTACAACGTAATGCAGTTGAGTCCTGTATAGAGATGAAATGAAACTACCTTCCGAAAAGCCTCATAAAATAAATCAATTTATGGTTGATACAAACGGCAGAAATAAACAGATTTCGACAGAAATTCGCTGTCATCGTATCGATTTTTATTGGTTGTCTGCTCTATGGGCGCAAATATGTCCCACTGATACGAAATAAATGTGAGTACCTCATATTTACATGACTTTTGCTTCCCATCGCAAGCGCGGCATTCACATTGGAATCTCGATTCAAGCGAAAAATTTCAGTTATCCAGTGTTAAAATACGAGCTATTATTGGGTTGAATGGAAAGAAACGCCGTTTTCATTTTCACTCGCAGTAATTGTGGAATTTCCTGCATGATATTACATTTACTTCCTCTGTTCGGAGAGAACGAAATTACATTCGGAATATCCAAATATAATTAGGTCTTCTGCCGGAAAAACGAAATTACCTTCGAACAACCGTATGCAATTAGGTCCTGCGTTCCGAAAGGACGAAATTACTTTTCGAACAACCTAATACATTTAGGTCCTCTGCCGGGAATTAACGAATTTACACTCCGGAAGCCAAATACAATGAAGGAGTGTTTATTTGATACAAAAGACTGAACTAATAATATTTGGTCAGAAATAAGCTGTCACTGTAACGTTTTCAATAATTTGTGGGCTCTATGCGCGCAACTAAGCCCCACGGATGCAGAATAAACTGGTATATCGCATATTTAACGCGGCACTTGCTTCCCACAGCAACAGCGCGATTCCCTTGCGATATACGTTTCGAACGAGAAATTTCAGTGTGTACCGCACATTTATGTGAATTATGATTATTGCAGCAATCGTGCTTCTCACTTGGGAATCATGATTCAAGACGGAAATTACAGCGTTCCCTTCACAGAATACGTGTTATTATTTGGTCGATCGGAAAGTAATTGTGTTTCTTTCATGCGGTTTAATTATGTAGTTGGGTGTGGACGAATGCATGTACGTCCCACGTTCGAAAAGGACAAGATTACTATCCGAACATCCAATTGCAATTAGGCTCTCTGTTGGGGGAGGGGCGCAATTGCTTGCCGTACATCCTAATACTACTATGCGCTCTTTCGCTATGTTACGAAATTACTTACCGAAATAACTTAGTACATTGGATGAGCGTATATCCTATGCAAACGACTGAAATAAACGGACACGGACTGAATTTCGCTGCCAATGTAACGTTCATTATAATTTCCCTGCCGTGCGCGCGTAAATAAGTTACAATGATGCGCAATCAATTTGTATATCGCTTATTTACGTAACATTTGGTTCCCTTCGCAAACGCGTAGTTCACTTGAGTAGCGCGATTCGGGATAGGAAGGGATTTTCGGAAATTATTTTCTCTAGGTTTTTGGCGGCCGAATTGAAAAATTGCAAGTCAAAGAATACCCTTACGTTCTCGGTAACTTACTTTCGAACAAGCTAATACAATTAGATCCTCTAACCAGAATAAACGATATTACCTTCCGTAAAACTTAATACAATAATTGCGTGTATATTTGATGCACGCGGCGGACAAAGGAGTACTGGAATAGAAATTCTCAGTCAAAGTAACGAATCACGGGAGAAAATTCAGCGTCTCAGCCTCAGATTACGTGCTATTAATGGCTTCTACAGAGTAATTTCGTTCCTTTCTGTACATGCGGTTTAATTGAGAAGTTCTATGAGATAGAATGGCATTTGCGTTATGTGTTCGAAAGTAACGAAATTACTTTTCTATCCTACTAATGATGTTTGGTTCTTCCTTGGGAAAAAAAGACTACTTGCCGAAAAGCATAATGCTATGAATGAGTCTATACTTGATGCAGTCTACTGAAATAATCAGATGTGGACTGAAATACGCAGTCTGTGTAACAATTTTTGTAGTTCCTCCGCACTAAGCGCGCAAATCGATTCCAATGACGCGAAATTAACCTGAGTAACTCATATTTACATGACATTCAATTCCCATAGCAAACGCGAGGTTCACTTGCGCAGCACGTAGCAAGCCAGAAATTTCAATTCTTCAGCGACAGGATACTTGCAATTATTGGGTTGTCTGAATGTCATTTCGCTTTTTTTTAATGAAGCTTAATTGAGACGTTGGCTGCGAAATAATACACTTACGGCATCTGCCAGGAAAAATTGCTATTACTTTCCATGCAACATAATACAATTCTGTGCTCTATCGGGAGAATACGAAATGACTTGCCGATAAATTTAATACAATGAATGAAATTGTATTTGCTGCAAGCGACTGAGATTATCGAATTTGCGCAGATATTCGCTACAAAAGTTGCGATATTAACATTCACACCAGGAATTACAGTGCCTATTGGCAATATTACGCTGTGGATTGACTACCAGAATACCTGGTTTGACTCTCGGAATAACAGGATAGGTGAGTTTACGATAATATGTAGGTAAACTATTTGTTATTTGATATGATTTTCTGTGCAGGTACCTGCGTTGCCGGAGCGACACGACTAGAGTGGTCTTGAAATTGCGCTCGGTATATCGGAGCGGCACTACTGGATGGCCTTTGCTAATTTCTTAAACAATGACACAGTACCGTATGCGTTTTCCCTGCCTTTCATTTATTTATTCATACTGTAATTTAATGTATTATATTTTCGATTTTTATCTCAATTTCCTATTTGTCTATTTAAGAATTGTATGTCTCAGTAAAAGTGTCTTTAGAATTAGTAGAATGTCCGTTTATGACATTATTTTTATAAGACTGTTGTTATTATATATGATTGACTGTATACGTATCTACGCTGCTCGAGCGGCACGAATGGCGAGGTACTGTAGTTGCATACGGCCGGGCGAAGTGGCACTACTGGATACTGATCGTTAATTTCATTAAACATGATTTTGTACTTTATTCATGTTTTTGCAGGTTCCCAATTATTTATACATGCTGAAATTTATTGATATGATATTCTCGATTCCTTTTAAAGTTTTCAATTTTTTGTTTAAAAAATTGGAGTACTTAGTAAAAGTGCTTTGGTATTTGTTGAGAGTAGTATATATAGTATATTATAGTATTATACTAAATTATATGTACTTTATATAATGTTATATATAATATTGTCTAGTGTATTATATATACT
The DNA here is from genome assembly GCF_051020765.1 of Lasioglossum baleicum. Taxonomy (NCBI): domain Eukaryota; kingdom Metazoa; phylum Arthropoda; class Insecta; order Hymenoptera; family Halictidae; genus Lasioglossum; species Lasioglossum baleicum. Next base: position 38,851 of record NW_027469350.1, read on the forward strand.
ATATTATATCATTTTGTTAAACTTAATGTTATGATATGTGATTGTCTGTTTGCGTACCTACACTTCTGTCACGTAATATTTAACGATTTGAAAAAATAAAATGCTGATCCACAACCTGAGAATAATTCTTTATTCTTTTCACAGTATACAATGAAATAATCGGTTGGGTCTGCCGGCTTCAGCAGTAGTATCATGACTGATTATATTCGGTCTTTAGACGTTACTTTCATACTGGTTCTCTTCTTTGACTGGAGGTGAATATCATGTTCCAAGAACAGCCAGGATAGGATATATCCCATGAACAGGAAGGTGTCGTGTGTGGTAGATAAGATCAGGATGTTAGGAATTCGTGACTTACCTGAGGCGGTTACAGGTGTCACACTTTAGAAGCGGAAAGACTGGTGTGGTCTTGTAGTTCCGTTCGGTACATCGTAGTGGCGCTACTGGATGCCCTTCGTTAATTTCTATAACCTTTATCTTGTACAGTAGGCACTTTTCCCAGGCCTCCATTTACTTATACATACTGTAATTTGCTGTTATGATATTCTAGTTCCATTTCAAAACTTTTTACGTACATTTCAAAAATAATATTTCTTAGTAGATGTGTCATTGGAATTAGTCTATTGTACGTTTGTGGCTTTTTACAGTATTGCCTGTATAAGTACTGACGCTGCCGCAGCGACACGACGGGCCAGGTCTTGTAGTTGTTTACGGCAGATCGGAGAGGTACTACTGGCCGGTCTTCGATAAATTCTTTACCCTTGATTTTGCACCCTATGCATTTTCTCCCAGTTTTCCATTTATTGATACATACCGTAACTTACGGTTAAAATATTTTCAATTTTACTCAACATTTTTAATTTTTCGTTTGGACAATTGTATTTCAGAGTAAGAGTGTCTCTGGAATAAGTTAAGTGTACGTTTATGACAATATTTGGTGAAACGTATTGTTATTTTATTTGATCGGTCATATACGTACACCACACGATCGACGCCCGGTATTCCTGGTCGGACCTCGGAAACACATTATAGGTGATGCTACTGATATTGTTGTTCGGCTATCGAAGATTGAGGTATCTGTCTCGGAGGGTTCGCCCCGCGATCCTTTAATTCATACATGAAATTAAGATGTCCGTCACTAAAATGCATATTAATTTCTTTCCCTGAGCACGAAGTTATGCTCTGTATACAGCAGGTTAGGTTTTCGGAGGGTATGGTTTTCGGTAATGCGTTTAATTCTATAAAAATTGGTAACGTTCTGACACGGCTTGACGCTTTGAATTAACATTGAAGCCGTGAAATAAACTATATATTACCAATACTGTTGTGCGGATTTACTCCCGGAATACCGGGCTTCACTCTCGGAATAGCAGGATAGGTGAAGCTTTTGGCATAGCTGTTCGACTCTCAAAAAAGATGGCAACGTTCTCGAACAGTTGGACTCTCGATTTTGCTATTCATGCGTGAAGTAAATGTGTCATTCTACTGAAGCGTCTAATAATCTGTTTCCGTGAACACTAAGCTATAGACTCGATACAGCGTGTTATGTTCGCGGAAGGTATAGTATTCGGTAGAAAGAATGACGTTATACATATTGGTAATGTTCACCGATGTCTTGACCTGGAACTTTAATATTTATACCACGAATTAAGTTGTCTATTGCCGACACTGAACGCCGGATTTACTCCCGGAATACCGGGTTTGACTCTCGACAGCACAGGATATGTGAAGGTATAGACGTAGCCGCCCGACTTTCAAAGATGGTGGTATCGATCTCGCAAAATTTGACTATCGGTTTTGCTATTCACACGTGAAATTAAGGAGTCCATCTGTCACAATGACCACTAATTTGTTTCTGTGAACACTAAGTTAGACCCTCTCTACGTTGGGATGCGTTCACGGAACCTTTTTGCATTCGGCAAAAAGATTGATTCTACTCCAAGAAATAATGTTCCCCAACGGTTTGAATCTCTACCTACTTTATACCTACTTTATACCTATACCGTGAATTACGGTGTCCATTGGCGGTACAGTTCATCGGATTTTTGTCGGGAACACCTGCTCTGCCTCTCGGAATCACAGGAAAAGTATCGCAACGTTCTCCTACGGCTTGACACTTGTTCTTCCTATTCATACATAAAATCATGGTGCCTGACACTAAAATGGATACTGATTTGTTTGTCTGAAAACGAAGGTATACTCTTGATACAGAGGGTTAGCTTCTGGGAGGGTATAGCCTTCGGTAATAGGTTTGACTCTCCAGCAAGTGAGGGCGTTCTTCAGGTATTCATCCCTCGAGAATAATATATATTCCGACAATTGAGGTGTGCATTGGAAATCGAAAGCAGTCGTTTCGCTCTCGGAAGTCCAGGGTTGGCTATCGGAGTAACAGGGTAGATGATGTTACTGACATAGCGGTTTGACTCTCTTGAGAGGTGGTGACGCAAACGAACGATTTGACTACCGACGTAACAAGAAATTCCAAAGATGAATTAGTAAATGCTAACAACAAAGGCATATAAATTGCTGGTAGATTGGTACCTTCGTTACGGGAGGGCTATGTTATGGGGAATTTTCTGTTACATTCTCGTGTTCCCGTTGCGTTCCTGGACATACATGTATCTGTTATGCAGAAATTAAACGAAGAGAGCAAGTAACTTCATACAATTATTAAATGCTAATAATAAATACATTAAATGGGCGGCTGGAATGGCCTGACATGCCGGGCGGGATTATCACAATATTTTGTTAAGCCTGTTGTCATTTTATATAATTTTACGCATACGAACCCACGCTGCCGGAGCGGTACTACAGGTGAGGTCTTGTAGCTGCGTATGGTAGGTCGGAGAGGCACTACTGTATGACCTTTGTTAATTTCTCTACCCTTGATATCGCACGACATTCATTTTTTCCCATTCATATATTTATTTATACATACTGTTATGTACTGATGTGGTGATTTCCATTTTTTTCTAAATTTTAAATTTTTATTCGAAGAAATTGTATTTCTTAGTAAAACTGTCCTTGGAATTTGTTGAGTTTATGTTTGTGACGCTATTTGGTTAAACTTATTGTTATTTTACATGACTGCCTGTATGCGCATCTTCGCATCAATTTTTATAGTAATTTTCAAATTATATTCTTAAAAATTTGATTCTTTTGTAAGAGTGCCTTTGTAATTAGTTGTCAGTACGTTCACGTCATGATTTTATTAAGCGTAGTGATATTTTATATGATTGCCTGTACACGTCCCTACGATGCCGGAGAGACAGGCCCGGTGAGGTCTTGTATTTGTGTACGCCAGGACGCAGCGGCACTACTGGATGGTTTTATAGAATATCCTTTACCTTGATTTTGTACCGTATGCATTTTTTCCCAGTTTTCTATTTACTCCTACATACTGATAATTTGCAGCTATGATACTTTCGATTTTCTTCGAAATTTACAATTTTATTCATAGAAATAGTACGTCCTAGTAAAAGGGACTCGGGATTTAGTTCAGTGTACGTTTATCGCGATATTTTGCTAAACAGAGTGCAATTTTATTTGATTGTGTGTGTACGTGCCTATAATGTCGGAGCGATTCGACTAGCGAGGTCGTGCAGTTGTATACGCCAGATCGGAGCGGCACTACTGGATGGTCTTTGTTTATTTCTTCGACCTTGATTTCGATACATTTTTTCCAGTTTTCCGTTTATTTACAAACACTGTCATTTACTGCTATGATATTGCTTATTTTTTTCAAAATTTTGAATTTTTAATTTAGAAAATTGTATTTCACAGTAAAAGTGTCTTTGGAGCTTGTTGAGTGTACGTTTGCGACATTATTTTGTTGAACGCATAGATATTTCATCTGATTGTCTGTATAGATACACACGCTTTTGGAGCGACACGACTGGCGTGGGCGTGTAGTTACGTATGCCGGAATGGAACGGCACTACTGGTTGATCGTCGATAATTTCTTGAATCATAATATTGTACAGTATGCGTTCTTTCGCAGTTATCAATTCGTTTCTATATACAGCAATTTGCTGCAATGATGTTTTCAATTTTCATCGAGGTTTTCAATTAGTATGCTATAAAATTCTATTTCTAGTAAAAGCGTCTTTGGAATTAGGTGAGGTTACGTTTGTGACATTATTTTGTTAAACTAGTTGTTTTTTCATATGATTGTCTGTATTCAAAACTATGCTGTTTGAGCGATACGGCTGTTGTGGTCTTGCAGTTGCATTCGGTAGATCGAAGCGATACTACTTTACGATTTTCGGTAATTTCTGGAACCTTGATATTTTGCCGTATGCATTCTTTCCCATTTTTGCATTTATTTATACATACTGTAATTGTTTTTTATTATATAACCTCTTTTATTCAAAATTTTCAAATTTAGGGTTAAAAGATTGTTTTCCTTACTGAAAGTGTCTTTGTAATAGGTTCAGTGTACGATTATGACGATATTTTGTTTAACCTGTTTTTATTTCGTATAATTGCCTATATTCGCACTTTCGCTTCCGGATCTACACGGGGAGTGGTCTTGTAGATGCATACAGCAGATCGGGGATTTGATTGGTCTTCGTTAACTTCCGTAACCTAAATATTGTACACTACGCATTTTTTCGCTGTCTTCTATTTATTTCTACACACTGCAATTTATTGCTATGATATTTTCTATTTTCTTCAATATTTCCAACTTTTAATATCAATGATTGCATTTCCTAATTAATGTTCCTTTGGAATTCCTTGTGTGTACGATCATGACAATATGATAACAAATTCTTTGTTATTTTATATGATTATCTCCTTAAGTACCTACGCTGTCTGAGCGATATGATTGGCGAAGACTTCTAGTTGCGGACGGTCTGAACTCAGGTGCATACTGGATGGTCTTCGATAATTTCTTTGAGTTTGATCTTGTACCGTATGCATTCTTACCTAGTCATCCAATTATTTATACAGATTAAAATTTACTGTTATCATATTCTCGATTCTCTTTCAAAGTTATCAGTTTTTCGTTTAAAAAACTGTATTTCTCAGTAAAAGCATCTTTGGAATTATTTGAGTATACGTTTATGACAAAATCTTTTTGTTTCGTTGTTATTTTATATGATTGCCTCTATACGAGCCTACTCTGCCTGAGCGACACAACCGGAGTTCGCTTGTAGATGCGTACGGCAGATCGGTGACATACTACTGTATAGTCTTCGTTAATATCTTTAACCTTGATACTGTACTGCGTGCATTTGTTCGCTGTATTGTGTTTACTTATGCATATTGTAATTTACAATTGTGATATTTTCGATATTTTTCTGAATTTCAAAATTTGTATTTATTAGAAAGAATGTCTCTCTAATTACTTTATTGTACGTTCAAGACAATACGTTGTTAAATTTTTTGTCATTTTATTTGATTGTCTGTATACGACCCAACGCTCCCGGTGCGACACGACTGTGCATCCCTTGTAGTTGCGTAGGCAGATCGGAAGGGAAAATAGCGTATGGCCTTAGTTTATTTCCTCATGCATAATACTGTGCCGCATGCATTATTTTAAAATTTTCTAGACATTTCTGCATACTGCAATTTACTTTTATGATATTTTCGATTTTTTTCAATATTTTCAATTTTTAATTTAAAAAATTGTATTCCTCAGTAAAAGCGTTTTAGGAAATAGTTGAGTGTACGTTCATCGCGATACACTGCTAAGTTCATCGCTGCTTTGTATGACAGTTTGCATACGTTCCTACGCTTCCGGAGGGATATGGCTGGAGTGGTCCTGTAGTTGCGTTCGCTAGATTGGAGCGACACTGCTGGATGGACTTCGTTAATATCTTTAACCCAGACTTTGCACTGTATGCGTTCCTTCGCAGATTTGTATTTATGTCGACATACTGTAACTTTCTGTTTTGATATTTTCGACTTTTTATTCACAATTTGAAATTTTTGGTTTAAAAATTTTAGTTCTCAGTAAATGTGCCTTTGCAATTAGTTGAGTGTACGTTTATATCAATATCTTTTCAAATTGTTTGTTATATTATATGATTGTCTCCATAAGCACTTACGCTGTCGGAGAGACGCGACTGCAGTCGTGTAGTAGTTGCGTACGGTAGATTGGAACGACACTACTGTATGATCTTCGTCTTCTATAACCTTCAAATTGTACCGTTTGCATTTTTTCCCAGTCATCCATATATTGATGCATACTGTAATATATTGTTATGAGATTATCGATTTTCTTCAAATTTAACAATTTTGTTTTCAAAAATTGTATTTTTTAAGGAAATGTGTTTTTGGAATTAGCTCAGTATACATTTATAACAATATCTGGTTAAATTCTATGCTATTTTATGTGATTGTCTTCATATGTACCTACGCGTCGAGCGCGACATGACTCGAGTTGTTGTGTAGTTGCTTTCGGCAGGCCGTAACGACACTAATGGATGATCTTTGCTAATTTCTATAACCATGATTTTGTACAGTGCGCATTTTTCCCAGTTCTCCATTTATTTTTGTATACTGCAGTTTACTGTTATGATAGTTTCGAGTTTTACCGAATTCTCAATTCTTAGTGTAAAAAATGGTATTTCTTTGTAAAAGTTCCTTTTGAATCAGTTGAGCTTACGTTTATTTCAGTATTTTGTTAAGCTTGTTGTTATTTCATACTATTGTCTGTATAGGTACCAACCCAGCCTGAGCAACACGACTGTCGGGGTCTCGTATTTGTATAAGGCATGTCGAAGCGTCACTGCTGGAAATTCTTCGCTAAATTCTTTAAGCATACTGTTGCGCCGGATACATTGCTTCGCAGTTTTCTATGTATTTATGCATACTGTAACTTACTATTATGATATTTTTCATTGCTATCAAAATTTTCAATTCTTAGTTGAAACGATTGCATTTCTAAGTAAAAGTGCCTTTGGAGACAGTTGAGTATACGATTATGACAGTATTTTGTTAAGTGCCTTGTGATTTTACATGATTGTCTGTATACGTACTTGCACTTTCGGGGCGGCACGACTGGTGAGGTCATGGAGTTGCGTACGGCATATCGACGCGGCACAACTGGATGGTCTTTGTTAATTTCTTGAACCTTGATTTTGTGCCGTACGCATTTTTCATTAACCTTGATATTGTACCGTTTGCATTCTTTCGCAGTCTTTTATTTATTTCTACATACTGTAACATAATGTTCTGATACCACCGATTTTCACCAAAATTCTCAATTTTTAGTTCAAAAAATTGTATTTCTAAGCACATGTGCCTCTAGAGTTAGTAGAGTGTAGGCTTACAACAATATCTTGTTTAATCGGCTGTCGAATATTGGCGATAGGCTCCATAATTCACAGGTTGAATATTAAAGCAGGCCGTCAAGCCGTTGTGGAACATTATCTATTCGAGTAGGATTAAATTTCTGAGAGAAAGCCTTACCATTCTCAAAACTGACCAGCCATATCTAGAGTATAACACCGTGTCCACAGGTACGAACTAGTATACATTTACTGCCGAGCGCCTTAATTTCATGCATGAATTAGAAGATCGAGGGTCAAACCGCTCGAGAACGTTGCCACCTTTTGTGAGAGACGAACGGCTAAGTGAATAGCTTCATTTATCCTGAGATACCGAGAGTCAAATCAGGTAATCCGGGAGTAAATTCGCTGAACTGTATTGGCATTACACACCTTAATTCGCGGTATGCATATTAATCTACAGATTCATACCGTTGTAGAACGTAACTTATTGCTATAGAGTCAAACTTTTCACAGAAGCCCTTGCCGTCGAGATGCTAACACGCTGCATCGAGAGTATAACTTCGTGTTCAAAGAAAGACATTAGTATACATTGTATTTATGGGCACCGTAAGTTCATGTATGAATTAGAAGATAGAGGGTCATATCGTTTCAGACCGATAACACCTTCTTTGAGAGTCGCACAGCTACGTCTATAGCTTCACATATCCTGTGGTTCGGAGAGTCAACTCAGTTAACCAGCAAGTATGCGCGCTGAACAATTTTCGCAAAAGACACCTTATTTCACGGTTTGAATATTATTGTTGACCGTCAATCCGTTCGAGAATGATACCAATTTGCATAATGCAAACGTTTTACCGAGGGCCTTGCCTTCCACGAAGCTCAGCCGCTTTATCGCTAGTATAACTACGTATTCAGAGAGACAAATTAGTATGTATTTTAGTGACGGGCACCTTAGTTGCATGCATGAATTAGAAGATTGAGTGACAAACCGTTCGAGCACGTGACGACCTTCTTTGAGATTCGAACGGACATGTCAGCAGTTTCACCTGTCCTGTGATTTCGAGAGACAAACCAGGCATTCCAAGAGGCCATAAGCTGTACACTATTGGCAATGGACACCTTAATGCACGGTTTGAATATTATAGCCGACCGTTAAACCGTTGTTGAACGTTACGCACTGGTAAAAATTCAAACGTTTTACCAATTACCTTACCTTCCGAGAACCTAACCCGTTGCAATGAGAGTGTTGCAGGATAGGTGAAGCTATTGATTTAGCCGTTCGACTCCCAAAGAGGTTGGTATCGTTTTCTAAGGGCTTGTCTTTAGATTTTGCTATTTATACACGAAAATTTGGTGCCCGTCTGCTGACATGCTTACTAATTTGTTTCCGCCAACATTAAGCAAGACACTCGTTACAGCGAGGTAGGTTCTCGGAAAGTAAAGTATTCGGTAAGAAGAATGTAATTATTAACAATTGGTAATGTTCTCCGCAGAATTGACGCTCTAATTTAATACTCATGCCGTGAATCAATGTGTTTATTGCCAATGCCATTCTGCTTTACTCCAGGAATACCTCGTTTGGCTCTGGGATTCACAAGGTAGATGAAGCTATTGAATCAGCCGTTCTATTTTCAACGAAGGTGTTGACGGTCTCGCTCGGTTTGTCGCTCGATGTTCTATTTCATTCACGAAAATAAGATGTCCGTCACTAACATGAATTATAATTTCTTTCCCTGAACGCGATGATATTCTCCCGATACGGCGGGTTAGGTTTTCGTGGGCTAATGTCTTCCGTATAACGTTTGGCTTTATAGCAATTGGTGACGTTCTCAAACAGTTTGACGCACCAGTTTAATTTTCATGCAGCGAGATTAGGTGTCTCTTGCCAATACTGTTGATGGGATTGACTCCCGGAATACCTGGTTTGTATGTCGGAATATCAAGATAGTTGGAGCTATTGACTTAGCCGTTCGTTCAGTAAAGAAGGTGGGATCATTCTAGAGAGGTTTGACTCTCGATTATTCTCTTCATACATAAAAATAAGGTTCCCGTCTGATACAATGTCTACTAATTTGTTCCCGTGAGCACTGAGTATGACACTAGCTACAGCGGGTTAGGTTTTTGGAAGGTAAGGCCTTCGATAAAACGTTTGACTTTATGCCAATTTAAATCGCACTCAAACGATTAGACCGTCTACAATAGAATTCACACCGTGAAATGAGGTGTCTATTTTTAAAATTATTCAGCGCACATACTCGCGGTGTGCCTGGGTTGATACTTCGAATCACAGGATAGGTGACGCAATTGACTTAGCTGTTCGACTCTCAAAGCGGATGGTAACATTCGCGAAAGGTTTGATCCTTGACCTTCTAATTCATACATGAAGTTAAGGTGCCCGTTTCTCAAATGACGACTAATTTCATTCTCGATACACGAAGTTATACTCTTGATGAAGCGGGTTAGCTTCTCGGTAACATTTTGACTGTATAGCAATAGGTTACGAACTCGAATGGATTGACGCCCTACTTTAATATTAAATCTGTGAAATAAGGTTTCTATTTCCATTACTGTTCTGCGGATTTTGGCCCGGAATACCTGGTTTGAGTCTCTTAGGTGCCAGTCACGAAAATGTGTAATAATTTGTTTCTCTGAGCACGTAGTAATACCCACGCTACGGCGGGTTACATTCACATAAACTAAGGTATCCGGTTGTGAGTGTGTCGATATAGCAATTGGTATCGTTCTCAAACGGATCGACGCTCTACTTTAATATTCAGAGTGTGAATTATGATGTTCATCATGTATATGGTTCAACGGATTTACGCCTGACGTACATGGCTTGACTCTTGGAGTCATGGAATAGGTGAAGCTGTTGACTTAGCTGTTCGTTTCACAGAAGGTGGTAACCTTCGCGAACGGTTTGTGTCTCGATCCTCTAATTCATACATGAATTTAATGCTTCCGACACTGAAATAGAGACTGTTTTCTGTCTGTGAACACGAAGTTACACTCTCGATACAGCGTGATATTTTTTCGGGGGGTATCATCCCCTGTAAAACGTTTGACTTTATAGGAAATGGTAACTATCACAAACTGTTTGAAGCTCTGCTTCAATATTCAAACCGCGAATTAAGGCGTCTATTGCCAATACAGTTCAGCGGATTTACTCCCGGAACACCGGGTTTGGCTCTCGGAGTCACAGGATAAGTGAAGCAATTGATTTAGCTGTTTGTCACAGACAGGTGGTGGTTTCGTTATCGAACGGCTTGACTCAGGAACTTCTAATTGATGCATGAAACTAAGGTGCCCGTTACTTTAGTGTAAACTTATTTGTGTCTCTAATCACGATGGTATTCAGTCCGTACAGCGGATTAGGTTCTCTGATGCTATCTTCGGTAAAACGTTTGACGTTATACCATCTGGAAACTTTCACAATAGGTTCCACCCTCTACTTTAGTATTGTAACCGTGTATTAAGGTGTTTATTGCCAATAGTGTACAGCGGATTGACTCCTGATATACCTAGTGCGACACTCAGTATCACAGGTTAGGTGAAACTATCGACTCAGCCGTTCGACTCTCAATGAAAGCGGTAAGGGTATCGAACGGTTTGGCAAATGGTTTTCTAATTCATACACGAAGTTAAGGTGCCCGTAACTAAAATGAGGACTAATTTCTTTATCTGAACACGAAGTTATACTCTCGATGCTGAGGGTGAGGTTTTCGGAAGGTAAGGCCAGCGATAAATGATTTGGACTCTATACGAATTGGTAAAGCTTTACATCGGTTTGATGCTCCACGTCAATATTCGAACCGTGAACCGTCTATATCCAATACTGTTCAGCGAATTTTCTCTAGGAGTACCTGGTCGTCTTTCGGAATCACAGGGTTGGTAAAGCTATTGACTTAGCCGTTCGACTCTTACAGATGTTGGTAACATTTTCGAACTCTTTGACCCTCGTTGTTTGTTTGTATACGCGCATATGTGGTGTCTGTCTGCTAAAATATCTATTGATATGTTTCCGAGATCATAAAGCAAGACACCCGTTACTGCGAGCTGTGTTCTCGGAAGATATGGTATTCGGAGAAAAGAATGACTTTATACGGATTGGTAATGTTCTCCAAAGGCTTGACTCCTTTTTTTTCCTTTTTTTTTTTTTTTTTTTTTGACGCAGGGGGAATCTTCCAAAAATGTCCCGCCCACTGAGGGGGAGATCGGGGGTCTGTGGGATTCTTACCCACTAAACCCCTGCGGTGGTCTGTCCTTCTCGCACATGGGAGGGCCCGGGACGACAGGCAACGCTTTCGCGAACCTACGACACCGGTGCTTTCATGCCACTTCTCCGGCTCTCGCTGGGATGCACTTCGGGCTTCCAATCCCTGTCCGCATTTACCTTCGGCAGTGCGGCGAGACCACACGCGCGGCACCGTCACCTCCCTTGACCTAGACTCCTCGACGGTCGCTCCCTCGGCCAACTGCCTACGGTTCCATCGGGTCAACGGGATGGTGTAGGGCAGAACTCGCACGCCGCCGGAGGTTCTTCACTGGACGATTATTCGGGATACCCTCCTCGAGCCGGATTAACACCGGCTTGCGGAGCGAAGAGCCTGGGTCGCGCTCGCCGCAAGCGCCGTCCACTTCCGAGAGGGCAGCGGGTCTGGATCCCCTCTTCACGGCGCCGCTGCGCCACCCCCTTCCGCTGCATGAACGGCTCACAGAAGGAGGCCACCGCTCGCCAAACTCGATCGCTTCTAGTCATGCCGGGTACGGTGGCCTGGAGCGAGATCTCCCATCCTACGAGCCGCTGGAGCTTCCACCTCAACGTCGCCCATGCCGGATAATCCTCCAGGGTGTGCTGCGCCGAGTCCACCTCCGCTCCGCAATGCCAACACCCTGGCGTCACCTCTTTCCAGATCATGTGCAGGTACTCCCCGATGCATCCGTGCCCGGTGAGTACCTGAGTGAGGAGGAATGTCCTCCTGCTGCAGCTCCTCATCCAGCCGTCCAGCACCGGGACGATGGGTCCGACGGCCCGGTGGTGTCCGCTGTCCGGCCAGCGCAACCGGCCCTTCCACCTCCTCATGCCGGACCGCCGGATCACCCTCTTCTTTTCTTCGATTTCTTCGAGTTCCTCCGATCCTGGACCGGGGTTCCCTCGGTGGTAGTGGCGCAGGAACGCATATGTCCGAGCTGCCGCTGCCGCAAGCAGGTCCATCGGTGGGAGGCCCACCGGAACTGCGGCCGCCTCGTGCGTGAGGGTGCGGTATCCTTTTGCGATCTTGATGGCCACTTGTCGCCAAACGCTAGCCACACTGGCGCGGTTCTTCTTTCTGGCTATCATCTTTTCCGCCGACATCTGTGCCCCGTACAGGGCCATCGAGCGGATGACACCGGCGTAGAGTCGGCGCACCCTCTCGTCCGGCCCTCCTGTGTTGGGCAGCAGTCGACACAGCGCTACGCCCGTCCTCTACAGGCGGAGGCGAGTTCCTCGATATGGTCCTCGAAGGTCCATCGGCCGTCCAGGACGAGGACGACGTACTTCCTTTTTCCTTCGATCTGGGCGGCCTTTCCTCTCACGCTGATTTTTCAACCTGCGGGTGGCAATAACCGCTTCTTCCTCCCGCTGTGGAACCAGATGGCCTGGGACTTCTCCGGCGAGACGCGCAATCCCAGGCGTTATACGACTCCAACTACTGCGACCTCCCCTTCTTCGGCGCGCTGGGACGCGACAATGGTATCATCCCCGTAACACGTGATGCTCACTCCGGCCGGATGTGCGGCGTGTAGCGCCTCGTAGAGCGCTTAGTCCCACAGGATAGGGCCCAGCACCGACCCCTCCGGGACCCCGCAGTACACACCCCGGCTGCCACTGCCGTCCCTCCCGGGATATTCTAAATACCTGCCGACAGGTAGTCAGGAATCATCGCTGCCTGGTAATCCGACACTCGGTGCCGAACCAGTGCAGACCTGATATCTGTCCAGGGAAACCCGTTGAATGCACTGGCAATGGCGAGCTCGACCGCTAGTATCACCCCACCCCGCCGAATGACCCGTTCCGAGAGGGACATGACGCGCAGGAGCATTTCGATGGTCGGTCATCCCTGCCTAAAACCGAACTGTCGATCGTCCAGATCGAGACCTACCGTTGAGAGGTGGGTAGTCAGTTTACGTGACAACACCCTCTCCAGCAATATTCTGCCCTCGTCCAGCAAGTAGATCAGCCTGTACACCGACGGAGATTACTGGGACTTGCCAGGCTTCTGCAGCAATACCATCTCGGCCCTCTTCCATCTCTACGGAAATCTTCCACACTTGAGGCTCTCGTCGAAGAGAGCCTCATACCGAAGGTCTTACCTTCCGAGAATCTAACCCGCTGCACCGAGTGTGTTGCTCAGTGTTCACGGATACATATTAGTAGACATATTAGCAGACGGAAGCCCGATATTCACGTATGAAAAGAAAAATCGGTAGTCAATCTGATCGGGAACGCAACCACATTCTGTGTCAGACGAATGGCTAGGTCAATAGCTTCACCAATACGGTGATTCGAAGAGTCACACCTGGTATACCGGGAGTAAGTCCAAGGAACAATTTTGGCAATAGACACGTCAATAAGCGGCGTGTATATTATAGTAGAGAGTCAATGTCTCGGAGAACATTACCAGTTTGAATAAAGTCCTCCTTTTTCCGAGTACATTACCTTCTGTGAACATAACCTGCTGTATCGAATGTTTATGTTCGTGTTCAGAGAAAGATATTAGGATACAATTTAATCACGGTCACATTATTTACATATATGAGCAGGAAAATCATGAGTAAAACCTTTCGAGAATGTTACCACCTTCTTTACGATTCGAGCGCCTAAGTCAACAGCTTCAGCTATCCTGTGAGTCCGGGAGTCAAACCAGGTATAACGGAAGAAAGTCCGCCGTACACTATTGTCACTAGACGTCCTATTTCAGGCTACAGATATTAAAATGCAGTGTCATACCATTGCAGAACGATGCCAATTGCAATATAGTCAACCATTTTACCGCAGACCATACCCACTGAAAAACTAATCCGCTGTATCGAGAGTATAGCTTCGTATTTAGGGAAGCACATTAGTAAACAGTTTAGTGACGTCACCATAAATGCATGTATGAATGAGGACCTCGAGGGTCAAACCAGTCGAAATTGTAACCACCTTCTGTGAGAGACGAACGGCCAAGTCAACAGCTTCACCTATCCAGTACTTCGGATAGTGAAACCAGGTATACCTTTATTAAATTCGCTGAAACGTATTGCGAATAGACACCTTAATTCACGGCTTGAAAATTAATGTGTAGCGTCAAACCGATCGGGACCGTTACTAACTGGTATAAAGTCAAACGCATTATCGAACAACTTATCTTCTTAGAACGAGCACCGAACTAGCGATTGTCAACCTTGGTGTTCAAAAAAGCTATTGGTAGATACTTTAGCACACGGTCAACATAATTGCAATTATGAACAGGAAAATCCAGAGTCAATCTATTCGAGAACGAGTCCATCTTTTTTAAGAACCGAGCGGCTATGTCAATAGTTTCTCATATCTTGTATTGCATGGGTCAACAAGGCATTCCGGAAATCAATGTATTGTACAGTATTTCGAATGGACATCTTAATTCACGGTAAGAATGTTGATGTCGAGAGTCAAACCCTTTGGGAACGTTACCTGCTGGTATGGAGTAAAACGATTTACCGAATGCCTTACATTCTGTTAACCTATCCCCCTGTATCGAGAGTATAACTTTGTGTCCAGAGAAAGAAATTGGTATAGATTCCATTGACGTCCACCATACTTTCAGGTATGGGTTCTATGATCGAGGGTCAAGCCTTTCGAGAACCCTATCACCGTATTTAAAATTCGCACATCTAAGTAAATAGCCGCAGCTCTCCTGAGAATCCGATAGTCAAATGAGCTATTGCACGAGTGAACCTGATGTACATTGGCAATAGTGTCCTTAATTCACTGTATGAATATTAAAGTAGTAGGACAATCCTTCTTAGAACGTTAACAATTTGTACATAGTCATTCCTCTTACCGAAGTCCTTACCTTTCAAGAACCTAATCCGCCGCATCGAAAGTATAACATCGTGTGCTGAGAAATATGTTTGTTTACATTTTAGTGGCGGGCACATGAATTTCATGATTGAATTGGGAAGTGGAGGGTCAAACAGGTACAGAATTTTACCACCCTCATAGGGAATCGCACAGCGAAGTCAATAGCTTCACCTATCCTGTGATTCCGAGTGCCAATCCAGGTATTCCGGGAGTAAATCCAGTGACCAGTATAGGCAACATGCTCCTTAATTCACGGTATGAGTATTAAAGTATAGCGACAAACCGTTTGAGAACGTTTCCAGTTGCTATTAAGTCAAACGCTTTAGCTAAGACCTTACCATCCGATGAACCAACCCGCTGTATCGCGAGTATAAGTCCGTGTTCAGAGAAACAATGTAGTACCCATTTTAGTGACGGACACCATAATTTCATGTATAAATTAGAAGATCGAGAGACAAGTCGTTGGAGTAAGGTACCAACCTCCTTGAGATTCGCAAATATAAACAAAGAGCGGCACCGATCCTGCGATACTAAGAGTCTAGCCTGGATTTCCGGGAGTATATCCCTCGACTAGTTTTGGCAATTGACACCATAATTCGCGGCATGTATGCTAAAGTAGAACGTCAATCCGTTTGAGAATGAAACCAATTGCAATAAAGGCAAACGCTTTACTGAAAGCGTTGTCCCTCCGAAAGTCAATAGCGCTGTTCCGTGAGTATAACATCGTGTTCAGAGGAACATATTAGTATACATTTCAGTGACTGGCTCGTTAAATTCATCTATGAATTAGAAGATGGAGTGTCAACCCGTTCGAGGACGTTTCCGCCTTGTTCGAGAGTCGAACGGAAAATCAGTAGCTTCACCTATCCTATGACTCCGAGAGACATAACGAGTAATTCCGGAAGAAATACGATGAGGAGGATTTGCAATTGATACCTTAATTCACGGTTTGAATATTAGAATTGAGCGACAAACCGTCTGAGAGCATTACGAATTGTTATAAAGTCAAACGTTTACCCGAAGGCCATACCATCCGCGAACCTCACTTGCTTCATCGAAAGTATAACTTCGTGTTCTGAGGATTAAATTAGTATACATTTTAGTGACTTGGATCGTAGTGTTATATTGAATATGAAAATCGAGTGTCATACCGTTCCAGAGCGTCACCAGCATCTTCGAGAGTCGAACGGCTGCGTCATTGATTTCAACTACACTTGTGATTCCGGGAGTCGGGCCTTGTATTCCACGAGTAAATCAGCTGAACAATATTGGCCATAGACGACTTATCTCACGGTTTGAATATACAGAGTAAATCCGTAGATGAACACAATAAATTGGTATAACGCAATATACTTTATCGCGAACCTCACATTCCGGGAACATAACCCGCTCTATCGAAGGTAGAACTTCATGTTCAGAAACAAAAATTAGTAGACATTTTAGTGATCGGCACCATAATTTCTCGTATGGATTATATGATCGAGAGTGAAACCGATCGAGAACTTTACCACACTTTTTGAGAGTCGAACGGCAAAATCATTAGGTTCATCTATCCTGGGATTTAGAGCTGGTAATACGTGACTAAACCCGCGGAACGGTATTGGCATTAAACACATTATTTCACGGTATGAATATTAAGGTGTAGCGTCCAACCGACGGTGAACATTGCCAATTGGTATATGGTCAAACTTCTTACGGAAAGCCTTTCCGTCGGAGCAACAAACCCGCTGTATCGGCAGTATAACTCACTGCTTCAAGAAGCAAATCAGTTTTCATTTTATTGACGGGCACCTTAACTACATAAGTGAATCAGAAGATCGAGGACCGAATAGTTCGAGAACATCACCACACTCCTTGAGGGCCGAACGGCTAAGTCGATAGCTTCACCTGTCCTGGGATTCCAAAAGTCAAACGAAGCATTCCAGGAGTAAAGCCGCATAAAGGTATTGGCAATAGACATTAATTCACGGTTTGATTATTATAGTCGCGATTCAAATCATTGTAGAAGGTTACCCATTCGTACGTAGTAAATCTTTGTACCGAAGGCCTTACCTTCTAAGAAGCCCTACCTGCTGCAGAAACTGCTATGCTTAGTTTTCACGGATACTAGTTGGTAGACATTTTAGCAGACGGGCACGTTATTTTCATATAGCTACAGCCAAAGCGAGAGTCAAACCGTTCGAGAACGATAACACCTTCCTAGACAGCAAACGTCTAAGTCAATAGCTTCACCCATCGGGTATTACTGAAAATAAATCCATGTATCCCGGAAGTAAATGCGCTGCACAATATTTGCAATATATATCTTAATTCGCGGATTGAATATTAGCGTAGAGCGTCAAACCGTTGCAGAACAATACCTATGTGTATAGAGTCAATCTTCTTACAGAAGGCATTACCTTCCGAGAAGCTAACCCGCTGTATAGAGGGTGTGGCTTCGTTTCTAGAGGAGCAAGCTAGTGTGAATTTTAGTGACAGGCACGATAATTGCATATACTATTTAGTAGATCCGGGGTCAATCCGTTCGGGAACATTACCACCATCCTTCGGAGTCGATCTGCTAAGTCAGTAGCATCACCTATCTTGCGATACTGAGAGTCAAACACGTGCTCTGGGAGTGAATCCGCTGAATGCTATTGACAATGCACACATTAATTCACGATTCGAATATAAACGTTGGGAGTCAATCCGTTCGAGAGTGTTAACAATTCCTTGAATGTCTAACGTCTTACCGAAGGCCTTACATTCCGCAGAACTCATCGGTTTCACAGAGAGTATAAGTTCGTGTTCACAGAAAAAAATTAGTATTCATTTCAGTGACGGGCGCCTTAACTTCATATACGAATTAGATGATCGAGGGTCAAGCCGCTCGAGAACGTTGCCACCTTCGGTGAAAGACGCACGGCTAGGTCTATAGCTTTACTTATCCTGAGCTTCCGATACTTAAGCCAGGTACCCCGAGAATAAATGCCCTGTACATCACAGGCACTAGACACCCAATTTCAAGCCATAGGTGTTAAGGTACAGAGTCAAACAGATGTAGAACGTTACGTATCCATATATAGTCTAAAACTTTCCAAAAGCCTTAGCTTCCGTACAACTAACCCCTTGTATCGGGAGCAACACTTCTGTTTCAGAGAAATAAATTAGTCTTCATTTCTGTGACGGGCGCCACAATTTCAAGTATGAATAGAAAATTCCAGACTCAACCGTTCGAGAGCGCTACCACCATCTTTGAGATTCAACCGGAAAGTCTGTAGCTTCACCTCTCCTGTGAATCCGAGAGTCAAACCTCGTACTCCGGGAATAAACTCGCTAAAAAGAGTAGGCAACATACACCTTAATTCGCGGCATGAGTTTTAAAGTACAGCGGAAAAACGTTTGAGAGCGATTCCAATTCGTATTAAGTCAAACGTTTCAGCGAAGACGTTACCCTCCGAGGATCTAGCCCTGTGTATCGAGAGTGTAACATCGTGTTTAGACGGGAGAATTGCTATACATTTTAATGACGCGCACCTTAATTTCGTGAATTAATTTTGAAGATCGTGCCGTATACCTGTCGAGACAGTTATCACCTTCTATAAGAGTCGAAAGGCTAAGTGGATTGCTTCAGCTATAGTACGATTCCGAAAATCAAACTTGATATCCCAATTGAAAATTCGCTGAATAGTATTGGCAATAGCCAAATTAAATCACGGATTGAATATCTAAGCAGGCCGGCAAGCTGTTGTAGACCATTTCCTATTGGAATTGATTGAAACTGTTAACATAATCCTTTCCCTCTGAAAAACTAATCCGCTGTCTCGAGCGTGTAACATCGTGTTCAGAGAAGCAAATTAGTATACATCTAATTGACGTCCACCATAATTTCAGGTATGAATTCGATGCTCGAGGGTCAAACCGTTCGAGAACGTGACAACCATCTTTGGGAATCGAACCGCTTTTTAGTAGCTTCACCTATCCTATGATTCCGAGAGTGGAACCAGGTAATCCGGGCCTAAATCCGCTGAACAGTAATGGCATTATACACCTTAATTCACGGATTTATTACTAAAGTAGAGCGTCAATCCATTTGAGAACGTTACCTATTGCTATAGGGTCAAAATGTTACCGAAGGCATTACCATCCGGGAAGCTAACCCGCTGTATCAAGAGTATAACTGCCTCATCAGAGAAGCAAATTAGTATCCATAATAGTGACGGGCAGCACAATTTCATGTATGAATTAGAAAGTCGAGTGTCAAACGGTTCGCTAACGTGACCACATTCATTGAGAGATGAACGGCTGAGTCAATTGAAACACCTAGCCTGCGATTCCGAGAGTCGAACTAAGTGTTGAGAGAGTAAATTGGCTGAACAATATGGGCATCATATACCCTACTTCATGGTGTAAATAATAAAGTCCAGAGTTAAACTGTTGTAGGTTGTTACGTATTGCAATGTAGTCAAGCTTTTCATCGAAGACCGTACCATCCGAGAAGCTAACACGCTGTGTCGAGAGTATAAATTCGTGGATCGAGAAGCAAATTAGTATACATTTTAAGGACGGGAATCTTAGTTACATAAGTGAACCAGAAGATCGGGGGCCAAACAGTTCGAGAACATCACCACACTCCTTGAGGGCCGAACGGCTAAGTCGATAGCTTCATCTGTCCTGGAATTCCAAAAGTCAAACGAAGCATTCCAGGAGTAAAGCTGCAAAAAGGTATTGGCAGTAGAAGACATTAATTCACGGTTTGAATATTATAGTCGCGAATCAAATCATTGTTGAACGTTATCAATTCGTACGTAGTAAATCATTGCACCGAAGGCCTTACCTTCCAAGAAGCCCTACCTGCTGTAGGGACTGCTATGCTTAGTTTTCACGGATAAAAGTTAGTAGACATTTTAGCAGACGGGCACGTTATTTTCATATTGCTACAGGCAAAGCGAGAGTCAAACCGTTCGAGAACGATAACACCTTCCTAGACAGCAAACGTCTAAGTCAATAGCTTCACCCATCGGGTATTACTGAAAATAAATCCATGTATCCCGGAAGTAAATGCGCTGCACAATATTTGCAATATATATCTTAATTCGCGGATTGAATATTAGCGTAGAGCGTCAAACCGTTGCAGAACAATACCTATGTGTATAGAGTCAATCTTCTTACAGAAGGCATTACCTTCCGAGAAGCTAACCCGCTGTATAGAGGGTGTGGCTTCGTTTCTAGAGGAGCAAGCTAGTGTGAATTTTAGTGACAGGCACGATAATTGCATATACTATTTAGTAGATCCGGGGTCAATCCGTTCGGGAACATTACCACCATCCTTCGGAGTCGATCTGCTAAGTCAGTAGCATCACCTATCTTGCGATACTGAGAGTCAAACACGTGCTCTGGGAGTGAATCCGCTGAATGCTATTGACAATGCACACATTAATTCACGATTCGAATATAAACGTTGGGAGTCAATCCGTTCGAGAGTGTTAACAATTCCTTGAATGTCTAACGTCTTACCGAAGGCCTTACGTTCCGAGCACCTAATTCGCTGCATGGAGAGTACAACTTCGTGTTCAGAGAATCAAAGTAGTATACATTTTGGAAACAGGCACCTTGTCTTCATTTATGAATTAGAAGATCGAGGATCACACCGTTCGAGAACGTTACCACGTTCCTTCTGTGTCGTATGGCTATGTCAATAGCTTCACCTATCCTGTGATTACGAGTGTCAAACCAGGAACTCGGGCCTAAATTCGCAGAGAATAATTGGCATTAGACACCTTGATTCACAGCCTTAATATTAAATTAGATCGCCAATCCATTTGAGAACGTTCCCACTTTGTATAAAGTCAAACGTACAACTGAAGAGCTTACCCACCGAAAATAAATCCCGCTGTATTTCGAGAATAACACCTTGTGCAGGGGAACATATTAGTAACCTATTTAGGGACTGGCACCTTCATTTCCAGTATGACTATGAAAATCGATGGTCATATGGTTTGAGTGGCTTACAACCTTTTATGAATGTCGCACATCTGAGTCAACAGCTTAACCAATCCTGTGATTTAGAGAGACAAATCCGGTGCCCGGGAGTAAATCCGCTGAACCGTATTCGCAATTGACAGCTTAATTCACTGTTCGAATATTAAAGTGTAGCGTCAGTCTCTTGTAGAACTTTTCCTATTCGTATAGAATCAAACTTTTTACTGAACGCCTTACACGCCGAGAAGTCCGACTCGCTGTAGGTAGTGTGTTGCTTAGTGTTCATGGAGACATATGAGTCGACATTTTATAGACGAGCACCCTATTTTCAATTGTGAATTAGAAGATAGAGAGTCAGACCGCGTGAGATCGTTACCACCTTCATTGAAAGTTGAACGGCTACCTCGGTTGCCGCATCTGTCCTGTTGATCCGGGAGTCGAGCCCGATATGCCGGGAGTAAATCCGCTGTAGTTAAGTGGCAATAGACAGCTTAATTCAAGGCATCAATATCACGTTACAGCGTCCAAACGATTGTGAACGTTACCAATAGGTATAACGTCATACTCCTTATACCATATCTTGCCTTTCGAGAACCTGACACGCTGTATCGAGGGTATGACTTCGTGTTCAAGGAAGCAAATTAGCATACATTATAGTAGCCGCACCTCATTATCATCTATGAATAGCAAAATCGAGAGTGAAACCGTTTGAGAACGTTACCACATACCTTTATAATCGAACGGCTAGTTCAGTAGCTTCACGAATACTGTGATACCTAGAGCCAAACGAGGTACACCAGGAGTACATCCGCTCTACAGTATTAGAATTAGGCTGCTTATTTCACGGTGCAAATGTTAAATTACTGAGTCAAACTGTCGTAGATCGTCACGTATTGGAATATTGTCAAACCATTTGCAGATGCTCTTTCCTTCCGCGGAGCTAACCCGCGGTATCAAGAGTAATACTTCGTGTTCAGTGACACAAATTAGTATACATTTTGTTGTCTGACCCATTAGTTTCATGTATGGGTTAGAAGATGGAGCGATAAACCGTTCGAGAACGTTACCAACTTCCATGGGAACCGAACGGCGAAGTCAGTAGCTTCACATATCCCATGATACAGAGAGGCAAGCCAGTTATTCCGGGAGTAAATCCCCTGCGCAGTGTTGGCAATAGGCACCTTTAGTCAGGGTTTGGACACTAAAGTAAAGCGTCCATCCGTATTGGAACGCTACATATTGGTATAAAGCCGAACGCTTTATTAATGACCTTTACCTCCGAAAGCCTAACGCTCTGTACCGACAGTATAGCATGGTGTTCACAGTAACAAGTTATTATACACTATTGTAACGGGCACCTTAATTTCATGTATGATTTGGATGATCGAGTGTCAAATGGATCGAGGACGTTTCCACCTTCTTTTAGAGAAGAACGGCTAAGTCAATAGCTTGACATATCCTGCTATACCGAGAATGAAAGCAGGTATTCCGGGAGTATATCCGCTGTAAAGTATAACAGTAGACACCTTATTTATCGGTTTGAATATTAACGTAGTTCGTCAAGTCGTTCGAGATCGCGACTAACTGGATTGAAGTCTGTCGATTTACCGAAAGCCTTACCTTCCGCGAACATTGCCCACTTCATCGAAAATGTAACATCGTGTCTGGAGAAACACATTAATATACATTTTAGTGACAGGCAGCTCAATTTGATGTATATACTAGATGATCGAGGGTCAAACGGTTCAAGAACGATACCTGCTTCTTTGAGAGTCGAACGGCCATGCCAATAGCTGGACATATCCTATGATCCTGAGAGACAAACCAGGTATAACGGGTGTAGGTCCGATGGACAGTATTGGCCTTATACACCCTGTTGCACGGTATAAACGTCAAAGTACAGATTCAAACCGTCATCACTTCACAGAAAGCCTTGCGTTCGAGAAGCTAAGCCGCCGCATCGAGAGTATAACTTCGTGATCAGAGGAACAAAATTGTGTGCATGTTAGTGACGGGCTCCTCAATTTCATGTATGAAAAGGAAGACCGAACGTCGTGCCGTCTGATAACTTCATCACTTCTTTTGCGTGTTGCTCAGCTAAGTCTATAGCTTCTTCCCTAATGCGATTCCGCGAGTCAAATCAGGCACACCGGGAGCAAATCCGATGTACAGCATTGGCAATAGACACCTTAATTATCGTTATTAATGCCAAAGTACAGACTCGAGCCATTCTAGGACGTTTCATGTTGGGATAGAATCAAAATTCTTTCAGAAAGCCTCACTTTTCGAGAGCCCAACCCGCTGCATTGAGAGTATAACTTCGCGCTCATGGAAGAACAATAGTATACATTTTAGGAACGGCACCTTAGTTTCATGTATGAAGTATTGAATTGATGGTCAATCAGATCCAGAACGTTACCACCATTTCTGAGTGTAGCACAGCAGAGCTAATAGCTTCACCTATCCTGTGATTCCGAGAGTCAAACCAGTTATACCAAGTGTAAGTATGCTGAATAGTATTGATAATAGACACCTTAATTCACGGCTCGAATATTTAAAGTACAGCGCCAAACCCTATGAGAACGTTACCAATGTGTAGCCAACCTTTTACCGAAAGCCTTACTTGCGGTGAATCTAATCCGCTGTATCTAGAGTAGAACATCGTGTTCAGTGGAACAAATTACTATAAATTTTTGTGACTATAAGCTTTAGTATTCTAAGAGTAAATGCACTGAACACTATTGGCAATAAACACCTTAACTCACGATATGAATATTAGAATAGAGAGTAAAACCGTGAGAGAGCAGTGCCATTTGTCATAAAGTCAAGCACTTTACCGTTGACCTTACCATAGGAGAAGCTAACCAGCGGTTTCGAGAGTATTACTTCGAGTTCAGAGAAAGAAAATAGTCTACATTTCTGTAACGGCTGCGGCAATTTCATGTTTGAATTACAAGATCTAGTGTCAAACCATTCGAGGGCGTTACCACCTTATCTGGGAGCCGAACGGATTAGTCAATAGCTTCACCAATACAGCGATTCGGAGAGTTAAACTAGGTATTCCTGAAGTAAATCTGCGGAACAGTATTGGCAATAGACACTCTAATTCACGATTTGAAAATTAAAATTGATCGTCAAGCCGCATGAGAGCGTTATCAATTGTGATAAAGTCGAATGTTCTACCGAACGCCGTACCTTCTGCGAACCTCACCCGCATCATCGAGAGCATAACTATGTTTTCACAGAATCAAATTAGTAAACATTTTAGTATCACAGACAATAATTTCATTATGAATTTGAAGATCGAGCGTCAAACCGTGCAAGAACAGCTAAGTCAATAGCTTCACCCATCTAGTGATTAGGATTGTCAAATCAGGTACTGCTGGTGTAAATCCGTTGAACTGTATTGTCAATAGACGCCTTAATTCACGGTTTGAATGGTAGAGTAGAGCGTCAAACCGTTGGTGAGCATTGCCAATTGGAATAACGTCAAACACTTTAGGGATGGCCATACGTTTGGTGAAGCAAATTCGTCGTTTCGAGAGAATTACTTCGTTTCCAGAGAATGAAATTAGTTATCATTTCAGTGACGGGGACGATAACTTCATGTACTATTTAAAAGGTCGAGGGACAATGCATTCGCGAACGTTATCACCTTCATTTTGGGTGGAACTACTAAGACAGTAGCTTCACCTATCCTGTGATTCCGAAATTCAAACAAGGTATTCCGCGCGTAAATCCGCTGTACAGTATTGGCAATAGATACCTTAGTTCACGGTTAGAATATTAAAACAGGGCGTCAAACCGTTTGAGGACGTTACCAACCTCTTTGAGAGTAGAAAGTATAAGTCCGTAGCTTCACTTATACAGTGGTTCGGAGAGTCAAACCAGGTCTTCCTGCAGTAAATCCGCTGAAGTGTATTGGAAATAGGCGCAATAATTCACGGTTTCATTATTAACGTAAAGCGTCAAACCGTTCCAGAACGTTACATACTCTTATAGCGTAATTCTTTTTCCGAATACCTTACCTACAGCGAACCTAACTGGCAGTAGCGACAGTCTTGATTAATGTTTACGGAAAGAAGTTAGTAGCCATGTTAGCGGACGGGCACCACAGTTTCATGTCTAAATAGCAAAATCGCGTGTCAAATCGTTACAAAACGATACCACCGTCTTTGGGAATCAAACGGCTAAGTCAACAGCTGCATCTATCCTGTAATACCAAGAGACAAACCATGTGCTCCGGAACTAAATACGCTGAACACTTTTGGCAAAAGATACCAGAATTCGCAGTATGAATAATAAAGTAGAAAGTCAAACCATGGGAGAACGTTACGTACAGTTATAGTCACACTTTTCAACGAAGTCCTTATCGCCCGAGAAGATAACGCGCAGCAGTGTGTGTGTTGCTTACTGTAAACGGAAACAAATTAGCATACAATGGAGTGACGGGCACCATATTTTTATGTACGATTAGAATAATTGGGAGCCAAACAGTTGGAGACCGTTCTGTCCTTCTTTGCGAGTCGAATTGCTTAGTCAATAGCATCACCTATCCTGTGATTCCGACTGTCAAGCCAGGCATACCGGGTGTAAATCCGCCGAAAAGTATTGTCATTAGACACCCTATTTCAAGGGATAGATATTAAGGTACAGAGTCAAGCCGTTGTAGAACGTTACCTCCTTCTATGAGAGTCAAACAACTAAGTCAATAGCTTCATCTATCCTGTGATTCCGAGAGTCACACTAGGTACATTAGGAGTCAATCCGCTGTATACTATTGGCAATGGACACAATAGTTCACTGTTTCAATATTATAGTTGGTTAATTGATGGCATAATGTCAAACGTTTTACCGAAGACATTACCGACCAAGAAACTAATTCGCTGTATCAACAGTTTAACTCCGTGATCACGGATACAAATTAGTTTACATTATATTCACGAGCACCTTAATATGATGTATGAATTCGAATATCAATGGTCACAGCGTTTTAGATCATTACCACCCTTTTTGAGAGTCGAACAACGAGTTCAATATCTTCGCCTATCCTGTGATACCGAGAGTCACACCAGGTATTCCTGTATTATATCTATTGAATTGTATTGGCAATGGACACCATTATTCACACTATGATAATTAAAGTATAGAGTCAATCTGTCGAAGAACATTACCATTTCGTATAATTTCAATTCAATACAGAATTCGATACCGTAAGAGAACCTAAGACGCTATATTGAGTGCCTTGCTTAATGTTGACGGAAACCAATTTGTAACCATTCCAGCAGGCGGGCACGTTATTTCCATGTATAAATAGCAAAATCGAGAGTCAGAGAGAAGGAGAAAGTAACCACCCTCTTTGAGATTCGATAGGCAAAGTCAATAGCTTCACCTATCCTGTGATTCCGAGAGTCATACCTGGAATTCCGGGAGTAAATCCGCTGAACGGTATTGGCATTAGACGGCTTATTTCAAGGTATAAATGTTAAAGTACGGGGACAAACTGCTGTAGAACGTCACGAATTTGAATAGTGTCAATCATTCTACCGAAGCCCTTACCATCCGAGAAGCTAACCCGCTGTGTCCAGAGTAACACTTCGTGCTCAGAGACGCAAATTATTATACATTTTGGTGCCTGGCACCTTAATTTCATGTACGAATTAGAAGTGCGAGTGCCATAGTTTTCGAGAACGTTATCACCTTGCTTGAGAATCGTTCGGCTAAGTAAATAGCTCCACATATCCCGGGATTCCGAGAGTCAAGCTAAGTATTCCGGGTGTATATCGGCTGAAGAGTATTGGCAATACACACCTTAATTCGGGTTATGAATATTAATGTAGAAAGTCAATCCGTCCGAGGACATTACTATTTGGTATAGAGTAATTCTTCTTACCAAGAGCATTATCTTCCTAGAACCTATACCGTTGTAGCGAGTGTCATGCTCAGTGCTCATGAAATCAAATTATTGAACGCTTGTGCAGACAGACATGTTATTTTCTTGTATGTATAGCAAAATCGAGAGTCAATCCTCTTAATAACTTGATCACAGTTTTTGAGAGTCGAACGGCTAAGTCAACTGCTGCACCTATCCTGTGAATCTCAGAGTTAAACGAGGTAATCCTGGAGTTGGTGCGCTGAACAGTAATAGCGATAGACACCGCGATTGACGGTTTGAATATTGAAGCAGGCCGTCAATCCGTAGTAGAATACTACGTATTCGTGTAGGGTCAAACTTCTTACAGAATGCCTCATCCCCCAAAAAACTGACCCGCTTCGTCGAGAGTATAAAGCCGTGTTCAGTGGTACGAAATAGTCTTTCAGTGTCGAGCACCTTAATTTCAAGCATGAATTAGAACATCGAGGGTCAAGCCGTTCGAGAACGTTACTGCTTTCTTTGATAGTCGAGCGGATCGTTTCACCTGTCCTATGATTCCAAAAGACAAGCCAGACATTCCGAGAGTCAATAAACTGTACACTGTTGGCAATGGACACCTTAATTCACAGCCTGAATATTAAAATAGAGCGCCGAACCGTAAAAGAACGTTACCACCATGTTTATGAAATCGTACATCTAACACAATAGCTTCACCTATCCTGTAATTGCGAGAGTCAGACCACGTATTCAAGGCGTAATTGCGCTGAACAATATTGGCATTAGACACCCGTAATTCACGGCAAGTAAATTGACATTATGAGTCAATCCGTCGGACATCAATAACAATTGGAATAAGGTCATTCTTTCTAACCTATGTGATACATTCCGAGATCGCAAGCCGACGTAGCGATTGCCATGCTTCGCCTTCACAGGAACGAATTAGTAGATATATTGCAGACGCACACCTTATTCTTATATATGAAATAGACGATAGTGTATCAAACCGTTCGAGCACAATTCCACCTTGTCTGAGAACCGAACGGCGAAGTCAATTGCTTCACCCATCCTGCGATTCCGAGAGCTAAACCGGGTATACCTGGAGTGAATGCGCTCTACAGAATTGGCAATAGACACCTCAATGCACGGTTTGAATATTAAAGAGGGACATCAAGCCGTTGTATAGCAATACCTATAGGTGTATGGTCAAACTTCTTACAGAATGCCATACACGCCGAAAAACTAACCCGCTGCATCGAGAGTATAATGCCCTGTTCAGTGTTGGAAACTAGTATTAATTTCAGTGACGGGCACCTTATCGTCATTTATGAATAACGAGATTGAGGGTCAAACCGTTCGAGAACGTTTCCACCATCTTTGAGAGACGAAAGGCTGAGTCAGCAGCTTCACGTATCCTGCGATGCCGGGAGTCAAAGCAGGTACTCCGGCAGTTAATCCGCTGATCAGTATTGGTAGTAGACACCTTCATTCACGGTTTAAATATTAAAGTAGTACGTGAAGCCATTTCAGAACGATTCCAATTGGTATTAAGTCAAACGTTTTATATGTGACGTTAAAATCCAAACGCCTAACGCGCTGTACCGACAGTATAACAAGGAGTTCGGAGAAACAGACTATTACACATTTTAGAACCGGGTTCCATAATTTTATGTATGGAATATAAAGATCGAGGATCAAACCGATCGAGAACGTTTCTACCTTCATTGAGGATCGATCGGCTAAGTCAATAGCTACACCAATCCTGTGATTCCTAGAGCCAAACTAGGTAACCCAGGAGTAAATCCGCTGTACTGTACTAGCACTAAACAGCCTTGTTTCACGGTATAAATGTTAAAGTACAGGGATGAGCCATTGTAGAACGTCACTTATTGGAATGGTGCCAATCATTCTACCGAAGGCCTTACCATCTGAAATCTAACCCGCTGTATCCAGAGTAATACTTCGAGTTCAGTGACGCAAATTAGTATACATTTTGGAGATGGGCACCTTTATTTCATGTATGAGTTAGAAAGTCGAGTGTCAAACCCTTTGATAACGTTATCGCCTTCTTTGAGAAACGAGTGGCTAAGCCAATATCTTCATCCATACTGCGATTCCGACAGTCAAACCAGGTATTCTGGGAGTAAATCCGCTGAACCGTATAGGCACTAGGCACATTCATTCGCGGTTTGAATTTTAAAATACAGCGCCACAGCGTTTTAGATCGTTGCCAATTGGTATACAGTCTAACACTTCACCGGTGGCCTTACTTTCGGAAAAGCAAGTTCGCCGTTTCGAGCGGATAACTTCGATTTCAGAGAAAGAAATTAGAATTCATTTGAGTGACCGACACGATAACTTCATGTAGGAATTAGAAGGTCCATGGTCAATACCTTCGAGAATATTACCACCCTCTCTGAGAGTCGAAAGGATATGTCAATAGATCCACCTATCCTGTGATTCCGAGAGTCAAACTAGGTAATCTGAGTGTAAATCCACAGAGGAGTATTGGCACCCGATACATTAGTTCGCGGTGTGAATACAAAAATATAGAGCATCACACCGTGCGAGAACGTTACTAACTGCTATAAATGAATCCGTTTTTCCGAATGCCATACCGCCCTAGA
Source organism: Lasioglossum baleicum (assembly GCF_051020765.1). Taxonomy (NCBI): domain Eukaryota; kingdom Metazoa; phylum Arthropoda; class Insecta; order Hymenoptera; family Halictidae; genus Lasioglossum; species Lasioglossum baleicum. Next base: position 68,638 of record NW_027469350.1, read on the forward strand.
AGCTAACACACTGTACCGAGAGTCAAGCTTCGTGTTCAGAGAAAAAAATTAGCATTCATTTCTGGGTCGGGTACCTTATCTTTATGTATGAGTCAGGAGATTTGAAGTCGAACCATTCGGGAACGTTACCACATTCCATGAGAGACGAGCGGCGAAGTCAATCGCATCACCCATCCCGAGATTCCTAGTGATATACTAGGTACTCCTGGAGTGAACACGCTGAACAGAATTTGCAATGGGCACCTCAATTCACGGTTTGATTTCTAGGGCACGCCGTCAAGCTTTCGTACAGCAATGCCTATAGGTGTAGGATCAAACTTCTTACAGAATGTCTTACTATCCGTAAAACTAATCTCCTGTACCGAGAGTGTAACGCCACGTCCAAAGGTACAAACTATTATACACTGTAGTGACGAGCACCTTAGTTTCAACCATGAACTAGAAGATCGAGTGTCAAACAGATCGTGAACGTTACCAACTTCTATGGGAGTAGAACTGCAAATTCAATAGCATCACTTATCGTATGATACCGAGAGACAAACCAGTCATTACGGGAGAAAATCCGCTGAAATATATACGAAATTTATACGATAATTCGCGGTTTGAACATTAAAGTAGGAGCACAATCTGTAGGAGAATTGATAATGATTATTTGGTATAGAGTCACCCTTTCTACCGAAGGCCTTACCTTCCGAGAATATAACCAGCTGTATCAAGTGTGTAACTCCGTGTGTAGGGAAACACATTTGTATACACTATAGTGACAGGAATCTTAATTTTCTCTATGAATTCGAAGATCGTGGGACAAAGCTTTAGAGAACGTTACTACCCTCTCCAACAGACGAACGGCTAAGTCAATAGTTTCACATATCCCGTCATTCGGATCGACAAACCAGGCATTCCTGAAGCAGGTCCGCTGAACACTATTGGCAATGAACACCTTGATTCATGCCTCCAGTATTAAAGTAGGGCATTAAATCGTCCGGGAACACTACTCATTTGTGATAAAATCATTCTTTTTACCGAATACATTACATTCCGTGAACCTAATCCGCGGAACGAAATGTCTTGCCTGGTGCTCACGGTACGAAATTAGAAGACATTTTAGCAAACGGACACCTTATTTTCATGTCTGAATAGCAAGACTGACAGTCAAATCTTTCGAGTACGATCCCTTCTTCTTTGGGATTCGAACAGCTAAGTTAATAGCTTCACGTATCCTGGGACTCCGAGAGCCAAACTAGGTACTCCGGGAGCAGATCAACCGTACGGTATTGGTTTTGTGCATCCTACTTTACGGTATAGGTATTGCAGTTTATATTTAAACCGTTGTAGAACGTTACCTATTGTTATAAAGTCAAACTTTTCACCGAAGGTCTTACCTTCCGAGAACATAACCCGCTGTATCAAGAGTTTAACTTCGTGTTCAGATAAGAAAATGAGTATACACTTTAGTGACGGGCACCTTAAGTTCATGAATGAACTAGAAAATCGATCGCCAAACTGTTCGAGAACGGTACACACGTCTTTGATGTCGAAACCGCTAAGTCAATAGCTTCACCTATCTTGTGATTCCGTGAGTTAAACCTGGTATTTCATGAGTAAATTCGCTGATCCGTATTGGAAATGGACACCTTAATACACAGATTGAATATTAAAGTAGATCGATGAACCGTTTGACAAAGTTACAAGTTGGTATAAAGTCAACGCTTTTCCGAAGATCATATCCTTCGAAAGCTAACCCGCTGTATCGAGAGTATATCTTCGTGTACTAAGAACGTAATTAGTATTCATTTCAGTGACGGGCACCTTAATTTCACGAATGAATAAGATGATCGAGGATCATGTCGTTCGAGAACGTTGCCACCTTTGAGAGAGACTATCGGCTAAGTCAGTAGCATCACCCATCCTGTGATTCCGAGGGGCACACCAGTTATATCAGGAGCAATCCGCTTTACTGTATTGGCAATGGACACTTTATTTCGCGGTATGGATATTATAGTAGAGATTCAACCCCATGTAGAACGTCACAACATGGAATGGAGTCCAACCTTTTGCCGAAAATCTTGCATCCGAGAATGTAACCAGCTGTAGCGGAAGTTATGCTTACTGCCCACGGAAACCAATTAGTAGATATTATAGCAGAGGCACACCATAAATTCATGTATGAGATAGAAAATCGAGGGTCAAACCGTTCGAGAAAGTTACCACCTTCTGTGCGACACGACCAGATAAGTCAATAGCTTCACCTACACAGTGATTCGGAAAGTCGAACAAGGTATTCCTGCGTTAAATCCGCTGAACAGTATTGCAAATAGACACCATTCTTCACGAATTGAATATTAAAATATAGCGCCAAACCGTTAGAGATCGTTACTACCCTGTTTGTTAGTCGGACGGATAAGTCAATAGCTCCACCTATCCTGCGATTCCGAGAGACAAACCTGGTAATCCGCGAGTTAATCCGCTGATTTGTATTAGCAAATTACGACTTAATTCTAAGTTTGAATATAAAAGTAGAGCGTCAAACCTTTTGTGAACGTTACCAATTTTTGTAAAGTCAAACGTTTTACAGAAAGCCGTACCTTCCGGGAAACTCTCCCGTTTCTTCGAGAGAATATCTTCGTGTTCTGAGAACGAAAATAGTATTTGTCTTAGTGACGGGCACTCTAATTTCATGTATGAATTGGAAGATGAAATGGTGAAACCCATCTAGACAGACCATACGCTCCGAACGTTTAATCCGCTGTATCGAGACTATAACATCGTGCTCAGAGGAACATATTACAATACACTATAGAGTCGGGCACCTTAATTAATGCATCAATTAGAAGATAGAGGGTTACGCCGTTCGAGAACGATACCACCATCCTTCAGAAGTAATCGTCTGAGTCAACAGGATCACCTACCCTGCGATTCCGAGAGCCAAACTAGGTATTCGGGCAGTAAATTCGCGTTAGGGTATGGCATTAGGCACCCTATATCACGTTATATATATTAAAGTACCGAGTCAAACCGTCGTATAACGATACCATTGGTATAGTGTTAAACCTTTTGCAGAAAGCCTTACCTTCCGAGGATCCGACCCGCTGCATCGAGAGTATGGTTTCGTGCTTAAAAAAGAAATCATTACCTATTTCTCTGATGAGCACCTAATCCTCGTGCAAGAGTTGGATGATCGAGGGTCAAACCGTTCGAGAATGTTGCAACCTTCAGTGAGAGACGAACGTCTAAGTCAATAGTTTCACTAACCAGTGTTTCCGAGAGTCAAACCTGGTATTCCGGGAGTAAATCAGCTGAACAGTATTGGCAAAGGACTCTTTTTTTCGCAGTATAAATTTTAAAGTAGAGAGTCAAGCTGTCGGCGAACATAATCAATTCGTATAAAGTCATTCCTCATTCGGATACCATACCTTCTTGGAACCTAACCCTCTGTAGCGAGCGTCCTACAAATTAGTAGACATACCAGAAGAGAAGTATTACATTTCCATGAATAAATATCGTAATCGAGAGACCAACGGTTCGAGAACTTTGCCACCTTCTGCGAGAGACGAACGTCTATGTCCATAGCTTCACCTCTCCAGTTATTCCGAGAGTGAAACCAGGTATTCCGGAAATAAATCCGCTAAACATTGTAGGCAACAGACACCTTAATTCACGGTATGAGTATTAAAGTAGAGCGACAAAGCTTTGAGAGCGTTTCCAATCGTTATTAAGTTATACATTTCACCAAAGGCTTTACCCTCCGATGAACTAACCCTCTATATCAAGAGTGTAACATCGTGCACAGGAGGTAGAATTGCTATTCATTCTAATGACGGGCACATTAATTTCACGTATGAATTTGATGATCGGGTCTCATTCACGTCGAGACTGTTACCACCTTCTATAAGAGTCGAACGGCTATGTCAATTGCTTCAGCTGTCCTACGATTCCAAAAGTCAAACCAGATAACCCAATTGAAAGTTCGCTGAATAGCATTGGCAATAGACGCCTTAAATCACGGTTTGAATATCTAAGCAGGCTGGCAAGAGGTTGAAGACTATTACCCATTGGTGTAGAGTGAAGCTTTATACAGAATCCTTTCCTTTGAAAAACTAACCCCCGGTGTCAAGTGTATAACACGATGTTTAGAGGAACAAATTAGTAAACATCTTATTGTCGCGCCCATAAGTTCCTGAATGATTTTGAGGATCGAGTGTCAAACCGTTCCAGATGGTTACCACCGTCCTTGAGGTTCGGACGGCTAAGTCAATAGCTTCACCTCCCCTGCGCTTCCGCTTCTCCGGAGCACATCTACTATACTGTATTGGCAACAGATATTTCAGTTCACGGTATGAGTAGTAAATCTGATCATTATACCATTTGAGAACATTAACAATAGGTATAAAGTTAAACGCTATACTCAGGGAAGATCTACCTCGCTGTATCCAGAGTACAGATTCGTGATGAGAGAAATAAGTTAGTATTCATTTCAGCGTCGGGCACCTTAATTTCGTGAATGAAGTAGAAGATCGAGCGTCGAACCTATCCAGAGCATCACCACCTTGTTTGAATGTCGAACGGCTATGTCAATAGCTTGATCTATCCTGTGATACTGAGAGACACACGAGGTATAACGGTAGTAACTCGGCGGTACAGTATTAGCTCCGAACTGGCTATTTCATGGTATCGACATTAAAGTATATACTCATGCCGCAGTAGAACGTTACCTATTGGTATGGTGTCAATCTTTTCCTCGAAGGCCTTACTTTCCGAGGACCTACCCCTTTGTACAGAGAGAATATCCTCGTGTCTGGAGGAATAAGTTAGCATTCACATTAGTGACGCGCACCTTGATTTCACGTCGGAATTAGAAAATGGATTGGCAAGCTTTCGAGAACTTTCCCACCTTCTTTGTGAGTCGGACGGCTGAGTCAATAGCTACACCTATCCTGTGATTCCGAGGGTCAAGCAGGTATTCCGGGCGTAAATCCGATGTACAGTGTTGGCATCATACTCCCCATTTCATGGTATACATATTGAGGTCCAGAATCAAACCTTTGTAGGCTGTAACGTATTGGTATCGAGGCATACTTTATAGCAACGGCCTTACATTCCCAGAAGCTAACACGCTGTATCGATATTATATCATCGTGCTCAGACAAAAATTGCAATCCATTTACTTACGCCCGCCTTAATTTAATGTATGAATTAGAAGATCGAGGGTCAAACTGATCAAGAACGTTACAAACCTTTTAGATACTCGCACGGATATACCAATGGCAACACTCATCCTGTGATTCCGAGAGTCAAGCCAGGTATACCTGGAGTAAATCCGCAGAACAGAGTACCTGGTCTGACACTCGGAATCTCAGGCCAGGTGAAACTATTGACTGAGACGATCGCCTCTCACAGAAGGATGCAACGTTCTTCAGCGGCTTGAGAATCGACCTTCTAATTCTTACATAAAGTTAAGGTACCTGTCACTGAAACGAACACTAATTTCTTTATGTTAACGCGAACTTATACTCGGACTAATGCCTGTGAGGGTCGCGGAATATAACGCCTTCGGTAAAACGTTTGACTTCATACCAATTGGTAGCGCTCTCAAATGGTTTGACTCATTACTGTAATATTCAAACCGCGAACTATGACGCCTATTCCCAAAACTCTTCCGCGACTTTCCCTCGGAATACCTGGTTTGATTCTCCGAAACATAGGATAGGTGAAGCTATTGACTTCGCCGTTCGACTCTCATGAAGGTGGTAACGCTCTCGAACGGTGTGACTCTCCATTTTGCAATTCATACATGAAAATCACGTGTCCATCTTCTGAAATTTCAACACTTTTGTTCCTCTGAATAATAAGCCAGGCAACCGCTACAGCGGGTTGGGATCTCGGAAGGAAAGGTATTGGGTAAAATTATTGACTTTATACCATTGGGAATGTTCTACTACGGCTTGGCTCTCCACTTTAACGTCATACCGAGAATTGACGTGTGTTTTGACAATACTGTTCAACGGATTAAATCCTGGAATACACGTTTGATATGCCGAATAACTGTATAGGTGAAGCTATTGACGTATCTGTGCCACCCTCAAAAAGGATGTTACTTTTTCGAACGGTTTGTCTCCTGACCTGCTATTTCGTACATCAAATTATGTTGCCCGTCTGCCACACCGTGTACGAATTTGTTTCCCGATCCCGAAGTCATACCCACGATACAGCGGATTATGGTTTCGGAGGGTAAGGTATTCGGTAAAAAGAATGACTATATACGAATATGTAACGTTCTGTAACGACTTGACGCTTCACGTTAATGTTCAAAACGTGAATTAATGAGTCTATTGCCAATACCGCTTAGCGTATTTACTCCGGAATACATGGTTCGACTCTTTTATTCTCAGTATAGATGAAGCTATTGACATAGCCGTTCGACTCCCAAAGAAGGTGGCGTCGTTTTCAACAGGTTTTAGTATCCATCTTGCTAATTATACATGAAAAAGTGGTACCCGTCTGATAAAATGTCTGCTATTCTGCTTCAATGATCACGCAGTTATACTTCTGATGCAGCGGCTCATCTTCACGAACGGTAAGGCCTTCGGTAAAAAGTTTGACTCTATACCAATACGTATCGTTCGACAAAGGTTGGACTCTGCACTTTAATATTTATACCGACAAATATGGTGTCCAATGCTAATAGTGTACAGCGGAATTACACCCGGAATACCCGTTTGACTCTCGGAAACACAGGATAGGTGAAGCTATTGACGTAGCCGTTCGAATGTCAAAGTGGATGGTAACGCGCGGAAAGGTGTTACGCTCGGTCTTTTTATTCATACATGAAGTTAGGTGACCGTCACTAAAATGTATAACGATTTGCATCTCTAGCTACGAAGTCATACCCTCAACAGTGCTCCTTATTTTCTCGGAAAATAAGGGCTGCTGTAAAAAGTCGGACAATACAGCAATCGGTAACGATCTACAACGCGACGACTCTGTTCTTTAGTATCCATACCGCAAAATTGCATGCCTAATGCCAATAATATGCAGAAGGTTTAGTCGTGGATTACCTGGTTTGACACTTGGGATCATAGGATATGTGAAGCTGTTGACTTAGCCGTTCGACTGTTAAAGAAGGTGGCATCGTTCTTGGAATGCTTTAACGCATGATGTATCTATTCGTGCATGAAAATAAGGTGCTCGTTATTAAGATGTTTACTAATATGTTTCTCTCAACACGAAGTTATAATCTCGACACAGCGGGTCAGATTCTCGGAAGGTAATGCCTTCGGTAAATAGTTTGACTTTAACGGAATAGATAACGTCCTATAACAGTATGACCATCTGCTTTAATATTCATACCGTGAATTAAGGTGTCTATTGCCGAAACTTGTACTGGGCACTTACTCTCGGAGTACCCCGTCCGACTATCGGGATCGCAGGATACTTGAGGGTATTAACTTAAGTTATCGACTCTCAAAGACGGTGTTAACGTTCTCGAAACCTTTCGCACTCTATCTTCTAATTCATACATAAAACACGGGTGCCCTTCAATAAAATATTTACTAATATGTTTCTCTGAACGCGAAGTTATACTTTCGATACGGCGGATTAGGAGCTCGGTGGACAAGGCCGCCGGAAAGAAGAATGACTGTATATAAATTGTTAGCGATCTACAACGGTCTGGCACTGCACATTTATATTTATAGCCCGAATTAATGTGTCTAGTGCCAATACCGTTCTGCGAACTTACTCTCGGAATAGCTGTGCTTGACTCTCGGATTCACATGAAAGGTGAAGCCTGTGACTTAGATGTACGTCTCTCAAAGAAGGTGCTATCGTCCTAGAACGATTTGACCCCGTATTTTCCAATTCATTCATGCAATTATGATGCCCATCAGTAAAATGTATACTAACGTCTTTCTCTGAGGACGGTGTCATACTCTCGATGAAGCTGGTTAGGCTTCTCGGAATGTAAGTCTGTCGGTAAAAAGTTTGTCTTTATAGATATTGTTTACGTTATACGTGGTTTGACTTTGCACTTTAATATTTATACAGTGAATTATGATGCCCCTTGCCAATACTATACAGCGTATTTGCTCCCTGAATGCCTGATTTGGGTCTCGGAGTCGTAGGCTACGTGGAGGTTCTGACTCAGCTGTGCGGCTCTCAAGAAAGGTGGAAACGATCTCGAACGGTTTGACACTCGGCATTCTACAGCATTCATGAAGGTGAGGTGCCTGTCACTGAAATGAGTACCAATCTCTTTCTCTGAACACAAACTAATTCTCTCGATGAAGCAGGAGAAGATCAAGGAAGATAAGGTCTTCTGTAAAGCGTGTGACTTTATATCAGTTCGTAACGTTCTCAAACGGTATGACGCACTATTTTAATATTCAAACCGTGAATTAAGGTGTCTATTGCCAATACCCTTCAGCGGATTAAATCCTAGAATACCTGATTTATCTCTAGGAATCACACAATGGTTTTTGCCGTTCGATTCTCACAGAAGGTGGTAGCGTTCCTGAACTGTTTTTCTGTCGATTTATCTATAAATACATGATCATTTGTAACAGATGGGACACCTTAATTTCATTTATGGATAAGTAGATTGAGCGTCAAACGGATCGAGAACCTTACCACCGTATTTGAGAGTCAAACAGTTACATCACAAGCTTCTCATATCCTGTGATTCCGGCTGTCAAACAAGATATACCGTGCGTAAATCCGCTGTAAAATATTGGCATTCGTCACCCTATTTCACGACATGAATGTTAAGGTACAGAGTGATGCCGTTGTCGAACGTCGCCACCTTCATAGAGAGTAGAAGGGCTAAGTCAATCGCTTCAGCTATCCTTTGATGCGGAGAGTCAAACCAGGTTCTCTGGGAGTAAGATGGCTGAACAGTATTGACAACAGATACATTAATTCGCGGATTGAATATTGAAATAGAGGATCACACCGTGTGCGAACGTTACCATTGCTATAAAGTGAAACGTTTTACCGATGCCTTACCGTCCGAGAAGATAAACCGCCGTATTGAGAGTATAGCTCAGTGTTTAGGGAAACACATTAGTATGCACTTCAGTGCGGTGACCGTAAATTCATGTATGCATTATATAATCGATGGTCAAACCGTTTGAGAACGTTATCCCCTTCTTTGAGAACCGAACGTCTAAGTCAATAGCTTCACTTACTTTATGATTCCGAGAGTCAAATGAGGCATTCCGGTAGTAAATCCGCTGAGGAGTATTGGTAATAGATACCTCAATTCACGGCATCAGTATTAAATTAGGGAGTCAGACAGTCGGAGGACATTACAAATTGCGAATGAAGTCATTGCTTCTATCGAACACCTTATATTCCGAAAACCTAACCCGCTGTAGCGACTGTCCTGAAAATATCCTCGGACACAAATTACCACACATTTTGGCGGACTGACTCCAGATGTTTCTGCATAAATATCAGCATGGGGGGTCAAAGCGTCCAAGAGCGTTACCATCTTCCATAAGATTCGTATGACTAAGTCAATACCATCACCTACCCTGTGATTCGGTGAGATATTCCAGGTATGCCGGGCGTAAATACGCCGAAAAGTATTGGCATTATTAATATTAATTTACGGAGTCAAACCGCTGATGACGGTTACCTATTGGATGAGTGTCAAACGTTACACCGTGGGCCTTACTTTTCGCTAACCTAACCCACTGTGATGAGAGTATAACTTCCTGTTCGGAAAATAATATTAGTATACATCTAATGACGGGAGCCTTAATTTCATGCATGAGTTACAAGATCATGAGTCAAAGGGTCTACCACGTTACCACCGTCTGTAAGACACGATCGGGTAAGTCAATGGCTTCACATATCTTGTGACTCGAACTGTCAACTTAGGTACTCCGCGAGTAAGTGGACGCAACAGTTTTGGCAATAGCCACCATTATTCACGATTTGAATATTAAAGTAGAGAGCCAAACCGTTGTACAACGGTATATATTGGTGTAGAGCCAACCACTTTACAGATAGCATTACCTTCGGTGAATCTAGCCTGCCGTTTCGAGAGCATAACTTCGTGTTCAGAGATAGAGATTAGTATACATTTTAGTAACGAGCACCATAAATTCGTGCATGAATTGGAATGTCGAGGGTCAATCTGTTCGAGAAGGTTACCACTGTCTGCGAGAGACGAACGGCTGAGTCAATCGCTTCAGATATCCTGTGAATCGGAGAGTTAAACCATGTTCTCCGCGAGTATGTGGCCTGAACATTCTTGGCAATATACACCTTAATTATCGGTTTTATTGTTTAATTAGAGCGTCAGTCCGTTTGAGAATGTTACCAATTGCTATAAAGTTAAAAGTTCTACCGTAAGCCGTACCTTCTGCGAACCTCACCCGCTTCATCGAGAATGTAACACCGTGATCCGCGAAGCAAATTAGCATAAACTTTAGGGACAGGCACCTGAATTTCATGTGAGAAGTAAACAATTGAGCGTCGAACCGTTCGGGAAGCCCACCACCATCATTGAGAATGGAACGGCGAAGTCAATAGCTTCACCCTTCCTGTGATTTCTACAGCTAAACCAGGTATTCCTGGAGTAAATCCGCTGAACAATATTGGCAATAGACATCCCAATTTACGGCTCGAATATTAATGTACAAAATCAACCAGCTGAGGAACGACACCAATTGCTGTAAAGTCAATCGTTTTACGACAGACCTTACACCACAAAATATTGGCCCGCTGTATCAAGAGTGTCAAACCGCGTTCAGAGGGGCGAACATGTATACGTTTTATTTACGGGCACCATAATTCCATGCATGAATTAGATGATCGATGGTCAAACCTTTCGAGACCGTTCCAATCTTTTGAGAGAGACGAACGGCTAAGTTAATAGCATTACCCATCCAGTGATTCCGATAGACAAATCAGGTATTGCTGGAATAAATCCGCCGAACATGACTGTCAATAGACACCACAATTCAGGGCTTGAATTGTACAGAAGAGCGCGAAACCGTTTGAAAGCATTGCCAATTGGAATAAAGCCAAACACATGACAGATGGCCTCACCTACGATGAAGCAAACTCGCCGTTTCGTGAGCATAACTTCGTATTCAGAGGAAGAAATTAGTCTTCATATCATGACGGGCACCGCAGCTTCATGTATGCATTAAAAATCAAGTGTCAAATCGTTCCAGAACGTTACCACCTTCTGGAAGAGACGATCGGTTAAGTCAATAGCTTCAGGTATCCTGCGATTCAAGGTACATTAATGCACGGTTTGAATATTAAAGTAGAGCGTCAAACCGTTTGAGATATTTTACAATTGGTATAAAATCAAACGTTCCTCCGAAGGCCACACCTTCTGTGAACCTCACCCGCTTCATCGAGATTATAGCGTCGTGAGTAGAGATAGAAGTCAGTCTTCATTTCAGTAACGGACACTTTAACATTATGTATGAATTAGAAGTTCGCATGGAGCATATCGAGAACATTACCGTCCTCTTTGGGAGTCAAACGGCTAGGTCAACATCTTCGTCCAGCCTGTGCTTCCTAGAGCCAAACGCTGAACAGTGTAGGCAATAGACGCCGTAATTAACGGTTTGACTTATACGTAAAGCGTCAATCCGTTGCCGAACGTTACCTATTCGTATGAAGACATTCTTTTTGCAGAATACCTTGCCATCCGACAACCGAACGCGCTGTGGCGAGCGTATAACATCGTGTTCTGTGGCACGAATTAGTATACGTTTTAGAGACGAGCTTATTAATTTCATGTATGAATTCGATGATCGAGAGTCCAACCGTTCGATAACGTTAGCACCTTCTTTGAGAGGCGAACGGCTAAGTGAATATCTTCACCTATCCTCCGCTTCAGAGTGTCACACCAGGCATTCCGGAAGCAGATCCGCTATACAGAATTGGAAATAGACACCTTAGTTCGCTGTTTAATTGCTATCGTGAAGCGTCTATCCGTTGCAGAACGTTATCTATTCGTATAAAGTCATTCTTTTTACCGAATACCGTTCCTTCCTCGATCCCATCGCGCTGTAGCGAGTGTCTAGCATAATGTTCAAGGAAACAAATTAGTAGTCAAACATGACTAGCAGGCGGGCACCACGTTGCATGGATAAATAGCAAAGGCGAAAGTCAAACAGTTAGACAACTATATCACCTTCTTTGGGAGTCGAACGGCTAAGCCAGTAGCTGCATCGATCCTGCGATTCCGAGCGATAAACCAGGTATTCCAGATGTATATCCGCTGAACAGTATTGCCAATAGACACCTTAATTCACGGTTTGAATAGTAAAGTAGAGCGTAGAACCGTGTGAGAGCATTTTCGATTGCTATAAGGTCAATCAATTTACAAATGGCCTTGACTGCAGAGATGCTCACCCGCCGTTTCGAGTGCATAACATCGTGTTCGGAGAAAGAAATGAGTCTTCATTTCTGTGACGGGCACCTGGACTTCATGTATGAATTAAAAGGTTCGTGAAAGTTACCACCTTCTGTGAGAGTCGAACGACTATGTCATAGTTTCACCTGTCGCGTGATTCCGAGAGACAAGCCCAGAAAACCGAGAGTAAGTCCGCTAAACAGTATTGCAAATAAACACCAGAACTCACTGTATGAATATTAAAGTTCAGAGTCAAACCGTTGATCGTTCGAGAACGGCTAAGTCAATATCTTCACCCTTCCTGTGATTCCGAGAGTCATACCAGCTATCCCGAGACTGACCGGCTGAACACTTTTGGTAATTGACACCACAATTCACGGTCTCAATATTAAAATATAGCGTCAGACCGTTTGAAAACGTTACCAATACCTATAAAGTCAAACGCTTTACCGAAGACCACCCCCCCCCCCGAAATACTGACCCGTTGTATCGACGAGTATAACTTTGTGATTAGGGAAACTAATTAGTAGATATATTAGTCACTGGCACCTTAATATCATGTATGAATTAACAGATCGAGGGTGAAACCGTTCGAGAATGATACCACCTTCCTTGAGGGGTGACCGGCTAAGTCAACAGCATCACCTATCCTGTGCTTCGGAGAGTCAAACCAGGCGTTCCGGGAGTAAATCCGCAGTACAGTATTGGCACTAAAATCGGTACTTCCCCATACAAATATTAAAGTACAGAATCACACAGTTGTACTACGTTACGTATTGGTATATTTTATATATTTTCAGCAAAGGCCGCACTGTCCGAGAAGCTTACCCGCAGTATGTAGAGTATATCTTCGTGATCGGATAAGCAAGATGCTATAAACTTTAGTGACGGCAACCATAATTTCATCAATTAGTCAGAAGGTAAGGGCCAATCCGATGAATAACGTTAGCACCTTCTTTGATATACGAGCGGCTATGGCAATAGCATCACCTATCTTGTGATTACGTCTGTCAAACCAGGTATACCGGGATTAAATTCTCTGAACACTATTCGCAATAGACACCTTACATCGCGGATTGAATATTAAAGTTGAGCGCCAACCCGTTTTAGAGCGATGACAATTGATATGACGTCAAACATATGACCTCAGATGGCCTTACCATCGGGGAAGCAAACTGGCCGTTTCGAGAGTATATCTTCGTGTTCAGAAAAAGAAATTAGTCTTCTTTTCAGTGACGTTCACCTTATCTTCATGTGCGAATAAGAAGTTCAAGGCTGAAACCACACGAGAACGATGCCACCTTCTGTTAGATACGAACCGCTAAGTGAATGGCTTCATCTACCTGTAATTCCGGGAGTCAAACCAGGTATTCTGGGAGTAAATCCGCAGACCTGTATTGGCAATAGTCCCATTAATTCACGTTATGAATACTAAAGTAGACAGTGAAACCATAGGCTAGCATTACTTATTCGTATTAAGTCATTCCTGTTACCGAATACCTTACCCTTCGAGAACCTATCCCGCAGTGTCGTGTGTCTTGATTATTGTTCACGGAATCAAATGAGTCGGCACAGTAACAGACAGACAAAACATTCTAATGATTAAATATCAACATGAAGGGACAATCCGTTCTAGAACGTTACCACCTTCCCTGAGAGTCGAACGGTTAAGTCTAATGCTTCGCCTATCCTGTAGTTTCGTCAGTCACCCAGGAATTCTAGGAGTAAATCCGCTGTTCATTATCGGCATTAAAACCCCTAATACCGGTTGTAAATGTTAAAGTACATGGTCACACAGATGTGCAACGTTACCCATTGGTATATAGCCCAATTTTTCCCTGAAGACCATACCTTCCGATAATCTAACCGGCTGTACCCAGAGTATAACTTCACGTTCAGAGCGACAAATTATTATACATCTTTGTGTCGTGCACCTTAACTTTGTGTATGAATTAGTGGATCGAGTGGCATACCGATCCGGAACGTTACCACCTTCCTTGAGAGTCGGACGTCAAAGTCAGTAGCTTCACCTATGCTGTGTTTCCAAAAGTCAAACCAGCTATTCCGGTAGCAAATCCGCTGAGCAGTATTGCCAATATCCACCTCCATTCACGGATTGAATATTAAAGCAGTCCGTGAAGCCGTTGTAGATCATTACCTGTTCGTGTGAGGTTAAACTTCTTACAGCACGCTTTACCCTCCGAAAAGCTAACCCGCTGTATCGAGAGTGTAACACCGTATCCAGAGGTACGAACTAGTATCCAACTTAGTGGCGAGCACCTTAATATCATGCATGAAATTCACTGATCCTGTGATACTGAGAGGCCAACCAGATATTGCACGAGTACATCCGCTGTACTTAATTGGCAATGAACACATTCAGCCACGGCATGCATATTATACTAGACCTCCTACACGTTTGAGAGCATTGCCTATTGGTATAAAGTCAAACACTTTACCGATGGCCTTATCGTCTGAGATGCTAACCCGCCGTGTCGAGATTATAGCTACGTGTTTAGGCAAACACATTAGTATACAATTTAGGGACGTCACCTTATCTTCGTGTATGAATTAGAAGATCGTAGGTCAAACGGTTCGAGAACGTTTCCACCCACCGCGAGAGACTAACGGCTGAGTCAATACCTTCACCTGTCCTGTGATTCCGAGAGTGTAGCCTGGCCTTCCAGGAGTTAGTCCGCAGAACAGTATTGGAATTAGGCAACTTATATTATGGTATCGATATTAAAGAAGAGCGTGAAACCGTATGAAAACGTTACCAGTTGGTATTCAGTCATTCTTTTCACCGAATACATTACCTTCCAAGAATGTAAACCTCTGTAACGATTGTCATGCTTTGTGCACACGGAAACAATTTAGTACTCATTTTAGCAGACTGTCACCATATTTTCCTGTGTGAATAGAATGGTCGAGGATCAAACCATTCAAGAACAATCCCACCTTCATTGAGAGTTGAACGCCTAAGGCAGTTGCTTCCGTACCCCGTTATTCCTATGGACAAACCAGGTATTCCGAAAGCAAAACCGCTGTAGACTATTGGAAATGGACACCTTAATTCTAGGATTCTATATTAAAGTAGAGCATGAAACCGTTTGAGACAGTTACCAGATGATATAAAGTCAAACGTTTTACAGAAGACCTTTCCCTCCGTGAACCTAATTCGCTGCCTCGACATTATAAATACGCGACCAGAGATACAAATTAGTATACATTTTAGTAACGGGTACCTTAATTTTGTGTACGTATTATATCTAGTGTCAAAAGGGTCGAGAACGTTACCACCTTGATGGATAGACGAGCGGCTGAGACAATAACTTCAGCTATACTGTGATTCCGTAGGGTCAAACTTGTTATTCCAGGAGTAAATCCGCTGAGCTGTATTGGGAATAGGGACATTAATTCACGGCATGAATATTAAAGTAGAGGGTCAAGCAGTACGAGAACGTTACCAATTGGTATAAAGTCATTCTCCCTATCCAATAACTTACAGTCCGGGAACACAACCCTCTGTATCGAGGGCATAGTTTTGTGTTTCGGCAAACACATTAGTACACAATTTAGTGACGGACGACATAATTTCATGTATGAATTGGATATCGAGTTTCAATCCGTACGATAACGATATCACCTTCTTTGAGAGTGGCGCATCTAAGTCAATAGCAACACCTATCCTGTAATACCGAGAGTCAAACTGGGCGTTCCGGGAATACAGTACAGTATTGGCAATAGGAACCTTAATTCACGGATTGAATATTAGAGTAGAGCGTCAATCCGCTTGATAACGTTACTAATTGCAATAGAGTCAAATGTTTTACGGAAGGCATTACCCTCCGAAAAACTATCCAGCTGTATCGAGCGCATAACTTCGTGTTCAGAGAAAGAAGCTAGAATTCATTTCAGTGGCGGGCACCTTATCATCATGTGTGAGTCAGAAGATCGAGGGTCAAACGGTTCGAGAACGTTAACACTGTATGTGAGAGACGAACGGCTCAGTTAGTCGCTTCATATATCCCGTGATTCGGAGGGATAACCCATGTTCTCCGCTAGTATGTGGCGTGAACATTGTTGGCAATGGACACCTTAATTCTCGGTTTTATTGTTAAATTACAGCGTCAGTCCGTTTTACAATGTTACCAATTGCTATAAAGTCAAACGTTCTACTGTAAGCCTTACCTTCCGCAAAACTGACCCGCTTCATCGACAAAATTACTTCGTGTTCAGCGAAGCAAATTAGTATAAACTTTAATGACAGGCACCTGAATTTCATGTATGAATAAGAAGATCGAGAGTTACACCGTTCGAAACCCTTATCTCCTTTATTGAGGGTCGCAAAGCTAAGGCAATAGCTTCATCTATCGTATAATTCCGTGATCCAAGGCACGTATTCCGGGAGTAAATCCGCTGAAGGTTATGGGCAATATACTCCTTAATTCAAGGTATGAATAGTAATGGAGAACCTCAAACCGTTTCAGAACGTTTCCAACTGCCATTAAATCAAACGTTTTACAAATGTCCTTGCACTCCGAAAGCCCAACACGCTGTATCGAGAGTATAACTACGTGTTCAGAGACAGAAAATTGTCTCCATTTCAGTGACGGGCACTTTAGCCTCATGTATGAATTTGAGGATCGAGTGCCAAACCGTTCTTGAAGGTTACCACCTACATGTGAGACGAACGGCTGTCAGCAGCTTCACCTATCCTGCGATTCCGAAAGTCAAACCGGATGTTCCGGGTGGAAATGCGCTGTTCAGTATTGGCAATAAACACCTTCATTCACGGCATGATTAGTAAAGTACAGCGCGAAACCGTTTGAGAACATTGCAAGTTGGTATAAAGTCATACGTTTAACCAATTACCGTACCTTCCGAGAACATGACCCGCTGCAACGAGAGCGTTGCTTAGTGTAAACGGAAAGAAATTAGTATACATTGTCGTGCCGGGCAACATAATTTCATGATTGAATGAGAATATCGGGAGGCAAACCGTTCCATAACGTTACTGCCTTCTTTGTGAACCGAACTGCAACATCAATTGCTACTCCAACCCTGTGATCCCAACAGTCAAACCAACTATTCCAGGAGTAAATCCGCTGAAAATTATTGGCGATGGAAACCTTATTTCACAGTGTGAATACTAAGGTTAATATTCACGCCGTCTGTGATCATTACAAATTGGTATAAATTTATTCCTTTACCCAATTCCATACCTCCCAAGGACTCAATCCGCTGTAATGATTGTACATACTTATTTTCCACGTGACCAAATTAGTACACATTTTTGTACGTGCACACCTTGTTTCCTTGGAGGAATAGGAAAATCAAGAGTTAAACCATGCGAGAACGTTACCATCCTCTACGAGAGTCCCACGGCTAAATCAATAACTACACCTGCCCCGTGATTCCAAGGGTCAGAAGGAGCATTCCTGGAGTCAATCCACAGTGCAGTATTACCAATGGACACACTACTTCTCGGTATGAATATTAAAATACGGCGACAAATTGCTGTAGAGCGATACCTATAGACATTGTATTAAACTTTCTACAGAATACCACACCTTCCGAGGCACCAACCCGCCTTATCAAGGGTATAGCTTCGCGTTGACGGAAGCAAATTACTATAAATTTTGGTTACTTGCAACTGAATTTTTGTATGAGTTAGAAGATCGATGGGCAATCCGTTCGCGATTTTCATCACCCTCTTTGAGTGCAGAACGGCTAAGTCAGTAGCTTCACTTATCCTGTGATTCCGAATGTGAAACCAGGTATTCCGGGAGCATATTCATTGGAGGGTATTAGAAGTAGAGACTTTAATTCACGGTGTAAATGACATAGTAGAGAGTCAATCCGCTGTACAACCATACCTATTGGTATAGACTTACTCCTATTACCGTGTGCCTTACCATCCGAGAACACAACCGGCAGAATCCGAAGTGCAACTTCGTGTTCAAGGGATTAAATTAATAATCATTTTAGTAAAGGGGACTGTAATTTCATTACGTATTAGAAGATCGAGTGTGAAACCGTTCGAGATAGTTGGCACCATCTTTGAGATTCGAACGGGTAAATCAATAGCTTCATATATCCAGTGATACCGAAACTCAAACGAAATATTCCGGGAGCAATTTCGCTGTACAGTGTTGCTCGAGGATTGATTACTAAAATAGAGCGCCACCCCGTGGACGAGCGATACAAATACTTATAAAGTCAAACGTTTTACCGAAGACCTTATCCTTCAAAAAACTAACCCGATGCATAGAGAGTACAGCACCGTGTTCAGATGTACGAATTAGGGCACATTACATATTCGAGCACGGTAATTTCATTCATTAATTAGAAGATGGAGGGTCAAACCGTTCGAGAACGTTACCACATTCTGCGAGGGACGCACAGATACGTCATAGCGTCACCTATCCTGTGATTCCGAGAGTCATACCAGCTATATCAGGAGTAAATCCGTTGAACCGTATTGGCAATGGACACCTTAATCCTAGGTTTGAATATTAAAGTTGAGCGTGAGGGTGTTTGAGAACGTTACCAATTTCTGTACATTCAAACATTTTACTGATGACATTACCTTCCGCGTAACTCTCCCGCTCCATCGAGAGTATAATTTCGATGTCAGAGAATCAAAGTAGTCCATATTTTGTGGCGGACACATTAATTCCATGTATTAATTATATGATCGAGAGTCAAACCGTTGGGGAACGTATCCACCTTTCTGGGGAGTCGCATGGCTACGGAAATATCTACACCCATCCCGTGATTCCGAGTGACAAACCACGTACTGCTGGAGTATATCTGCAGACTGTATTGGCAATTGACACCTTTATTCACTGTGTGCATATTAAAGTAGGGCGTCAACCTGTTTGAGAACGTTACCTATTGGTATAAAATCAAATATTATAGCGATGACCTTACCCTCGCAGTACCTAAGCCGCTGTATCGCGAGTATAATTTCGTATGCAGAGGCATAAAATAGTGCACCTGATTCTCACGGCCACTTTAAAGTCATGTATGTATTCGAAGATCGAGAGTCAAGCCTTGGTGATCATTACCAACTTTCTTGATAGTCGCAAAGATAGGTCAGTAGCGTCACCAATCCTGCGATACTGAGGGTCAAACCAGGTATTCCGTGAGTAAATCCCCTGAACGGTATTGGCAATAGAAGCATTAATTCGCGGTACGCATATTAGAGTAGAAAGTCAACCAGTTTCAGAACATTACTAATTGATATAATGTCATACCCTTTATCGCATAGCTTGCCTTCTTGGGATAGATCCTTCTGTACCGTGGGTATATCTTCGTGATCAGAGAAACAAATTAGTAGACATTTTAGTGACACGCACCTTAACTTCATGTATGAATTATAAGATCGGGCGTCAAACTGTCGGAGAACTTTTCCAATTGGTAGAGAGTCAAACGTTTCACCGAAATTCTTACCCTCCGAAAACATATCCAGCTCTATCGACAGTATAGGAGCGTGCTCAGAGGAACGAAATAGCATACATTTTAGTGATGGTCACCTTAATTTGATGTATAAAACAGAAGATCGAATGTCAAACCGTTTTAAGACGTTAAAAACTTTTTTGGTATTCGAACGGCGAAGTCAATAGCTTCTCCTATCCTGTGCCTACGAAAGTCTTACCAGGTCTTCCGGGAGTACTTTCACTTTACAGTATTTGCAATTGGCACCTCAATTCATGGTATGGATATTAAAGTACAACGTCAAAACGTTGTACAACGTTACCTGTTGATATAGAGCCAAACTTCTAACCGATGGCCTTACCCCTCGAGAACCTAACCCGCTGTATACAGAGTATAACTTCATGATCAGAGATACAAATTAGTATGGATCTATGTGAAGTCACCTTAAATTCATGTATGAATTAGTAGGTCGATGGTGAAACCGCTGGAGAACGTTGCCACTTGCTGTGAGATATGAATAGCTAAGTCAATAGTTTCACCGATCCAGGGAATCCTATAGTCATACCAGGTATTATGGGAGTATGACCGTTGAACAGTATTGGTAATAGACATCTTTATTCATGGATTCAATATTGAAATAGAGCGACACACCGATTGAGAACGTAACCACCCTCTTGGAGAGTCGAACGGGCAAGTCAATAGCTTCACCTATCCTGTGATTCCGAGAGCCAAACCTGTTAATCCGAGAGTAAATCCGCTGAAGATTATTGGTAATAGACACCTTCATTCACGGTTTGAATGGTAAAGTAGAAGCTCATTCTGTCGGAGAACATTACCAATTGGTATAGAGTCATTCTTCTTACCGACCACATCACCATCCTAGAACCTAATCCGCTGTAGTGAGTGTCATGCTTAGTGCTCACTGAAACAAATTAGTATACGTCATAGCAGTGGCACACCTTATTTTCATATATGAATTAGAGTATCGAGTGACAATTCATTCGAGATCATTCCCAATTTCATTGGGAGTCGAATGGCGACGTCAATAGATTCATCTACCCTGTGATACCGATAGTCAAATCGGGTATTCCTGGACTCATTCCTCTGTACAGTATTGTCAATAGTCACCTGAATTCTCGGAACGAATATTAAAGTTGAAGGACTCTCCGACAAAGAATATTACCTATTTGTATAGGGTCAAACTATTTACCGAAGTACTTACCTTCGGTGAACCTATCCCGCAGCGTCGAAAGCACAAGTTCGTGTTCAGAGAAAGAAACAAGTAAGCACTTCTGTGACGGGCACCTTAATTTCATGTATGTACAGACAAATCGACAGTCAAGCCGTTCGAAAACATTACCACCGTCTGTGAGAGACGAACAGCTGAGTGAATAGCTTCACCTATCCTGTGATACGAGGAGTCAAACCAGGAATTCTGGGAGTAAGTCCGATATCCGAATCTGTATTAATTTCATGAATGAATTAGACGATCTAGTGTCAAGCATTTCGAGACCGGTTTCACCTTCTTTGAAAGTCGCACATCTATGTCAGTAGCTGCACCTATCCTGTGATTCCGAGAGTGAAATCTGGTATTCCAAGGGTAACGGCACTGAACAGTATTGGCTGTGGACACCTTAAGTCACGGTACGAATAATAAGGTACAGAGTCAAACCGCCCGAGAACCTTATTAATTGGTATAATGACACACTCCTTACTGGATACCTTATATTACGAGAATATGTCCACCTGTGTGGCGGATATAACTTGTTGTTCAGCCCATGAAACTGGTATAAATTTTAGTGACGCGCGCCATTATTTCACGTGTGAATAAGAAGATCGAGCGTGAAACCAATGGAGAACGTTACCAATTGGTATAGGGTCAAATGCTTCACCGAAGAACTCTCCCTCCAAAATCAAAGCCCGCTGTATCGTGAGTATAGCAGCGTGATGATGGGAACGCATAAGCATACATTTTAGTGATAGCCACCATAACTTCATGTATGAAACACCATAGTTTCATGTATTAATTCGAAGATCGAAGTTCAATCATTTTGAGAACGATATCATTTTCTTTGAGGGTCGAGCGGCATAGTCAGTAACTACAACTATCTTGTCGTTCCGAGGGTCAGGCCAGGAAGTGAGTCCACTGCGCGGTGTTACCAATGCACAGGTTCATTCACGGTATGAATATTACAGTAGAGCGTCAAACTTATGTACATCATTACCTTTTCTTATACTGTCAAAATTTTCCCAAGGCCTTACCCTCCGAGAACCATACCCGGTGTATCGAGGGTGTAACTACGTGTTCATAGCAGAAAATTTGTATTCACTGTAGTGACGGACACTATAATTTTACGAATGAATAAGGAGGTCGCGACGCCATTCGTTCGAGAACCATATCTCCTTTTTTGAGAGTCGCACATATATGTCAGTACCTTCACCGATTCTGTTATTCTGATAGTCAAACCAGGTATTCCAGAATTAAATGCGCCGTACAGTATTGGCAATAGACATCCAAATTTATGGTATGAATATTAAAGTAGAAGGCCAATCCGTCGTAGATCATTACCAGTTCATATAGAGTCATTCTTTTTACCGAATACATTACCTTCGTATAACCTAACCCTCTGTTGCGGGAGTCATGCTAAGTGATCACGGAAACAAATTAGTAGACGTTATAGCAGCAGCACGCCTTATATTCATATTTGAATGTGAAGATCCCGAGATTCCGAGAGTAACACCAGGTATATCCGGAGTAAATCCACTGTACAGTAATGGCTATGGATACCTGAATTCGCAGTTTGTATATTAAAGTAGAGCATCGATACGTTTGAGAACGATATCACTTGCTATGGAGTCGAAGCTTATACAGAAGATTTTCCCATACAAGGAACAACATCCGCTGCAGCGAGGGTATAACATCGTGTCCAGAGAAGCACACTAGCATTCATTTTAGAGACGGACACCAAAATTTTGTGCATGAATTAAAAGATGGATGCTCAAACTGCTCGAGATCATGACCACCTTCTGTTAGAGACGAACGACTACGAGAATAGCTTGACCTATCCAGAGATTCCGAGCGTCAACCTAGATATTCCGGGAGTAAATCGCTTGAACAGTATTAGCAATAAATACTCAAATACACGTATTGAATAATGAAGTATATGGTTACACCGCGTGAGGACGTTATAATTGGTATGAACTAAACGTTTTAGAAAATGCCTGAACGCCCGAGAAGCTAATCCGCCGTATTGAGAGTATAACTTCGTGTTCAGAGAAACATAATAGCATATATTTTAGTTCCAGCTCCTTATGTTCATGTATGTATTAGAATATCGTTGGTCAAACCGATCGAGAACGTTACCACTCTCTTTGAGTGTCGCAGAGCCAAGTCTATAGCTTAATTTATCCTGTGACACCGAGAGTCAAACCAGATATTGCAGGAATCAATCTGCTGTACACTATTGGTTACGGACACCTTAATTTGCGGTGTGATTAATGCAGTTGGGCCTCCAACTGTCTGAGAGCGTCACCAATTGGTATAAAGTCAAACGGTTTACCGGAGACAATACTCTCCTAAAGTCTAACCGGCTGTATCCAGAGTATAACTTCGTGTCGAGAGGATGAGTTAAAAGCTCCACATATCCTGTCATTTCGAGAGTCATACCATGTAATCCGAGAGTATGTCCGCTGAGGAATATTGGCAATTGTCACCGTAATTCACGGTTTGGATATTAATGCAGGCCATCAAGCTGTTGTAGCACATTACCTACAGGTGTAGTGTCAAACTTCTTACAAACAGCCTTGCCCTTCGAAAAACTAACTCCATGTATCGGCAGTGTAACACTGTGTTCTGAGGTACTAACTGGTATACATTAACTAGCGGGAATCTTAATTCCATTCATGAATTAGAAGAACATGGTTCAAACCGTCGTGAACGTTACCACTTTCTGTGAGAGGCGAACGGCTAAGTCAATAGCTTCACCGATCCTCTGATTCGAAGAGGAAAATCAGGGACTCCAGAAGTAGACCCGCTGAACTGTATAAGCAACAGATACGTTATTTCACGGTTTGGATATTAAAGGAGGCCATCATGCCGTTGTAGATCATTACATATTGGGGTAAGTCAAACTTCATACAGAATGCTTGGGCCTCCGAAAAACTAACCCGCAATATCGAGAGTGTAACACCGTGTTCAGAGGGACGAATAAGTATACATTTTATTATCCGGCACATTAATGTCATGCGTGAATTAAAAGATCGGGCGTAAACCGTTCGAAACCGTTACCACCTTCTATAAGATTCGAACGGCTAAGTCAGTAGCTTGAGATATCGTGTGTCTCCGAGAGTCATACCAGGTATTCCTAGAGTAAATCCACTGAACTGTATTAGCTATAGACACCTCCATTCACGATTTAAATATTAATGAAGAGCGTCTAACCATTGTAGAACGTTACGAATTGCTATATATTCAAACGTTATACCGAATACCTTACACCCCGAAAATATAACCCGCTGTATCGTGAGTATAACTTCGTATACAGAGGAAAAAATTAATCTCCATTTCTGTGATAGAGACCTCTGATTCATCTATGACTTTGAATATCAATGGTTAAACCGTTAAAGAACGTTACCACCGTCTTTGAGAGTCGAACAGCTAGGTCAAATGTATCGCCTATCCAGTGGTTCGGAGATTCAAACCAGGTATTCCGGGAGCAAATCCGCTGAAGATTATAGGCAATGGAGACATTAGTTCACGGTTTCAATCTTAAAGTAGAGCGTGAAAGCGTTTTAGAGCGCTGCCAATTGGTATAAAGTCAAACACTTTACCGACGGCATTAACATCCCACACTCTAACTCGTAGTAGAGAGAGCATTGCTTATTGTTCACGGAAACAAATTAGTAGACATTTTTGCAAACCGAGACCTTATTTTTATGTATGACTGGCCAAATCGAGAGTCAAAGCGTTGTAGAACTTTACCACCAATTTTAGAGTAGAACGGCTAAGTCAACAGCTTCACCTATCCAGTGATTCCAAGAGCCAAACCAGGTATTCCTGGAGACGATCCGTGGTACAGTATTGGCAATGCATACGTTAATTCACAGTTGGATTATTAAAGAACTGAGTCAAACATTTGTAGACCGTTACATAATGGAATGATGTCAAATGTTTTACAGAAAGCCTTACCCTCCGAGAACATAACACGATGTATGTAGAGTATTACTTCGTACACAGGGATACAAATTGGTACACGTAACTGTGAATGGCACCGTAATTTCATGTATGAATGAGAAGGTCGAGGGTCAAACGGTTCGAGAACTTTGCCACCTTCGTCGTGAAATCGCACATATATCACAGTAGATTCACCTATCCTGTGGTTCGGAGAGACACACTAGGTATTCCAGGAGTATATCCGCTGAAGGATATTGGCAATGAACACCTCAGTTCTCGGTTTTAATGTTAAAGTAGTACCTCAATCCGTTTGAGAACGTTACCAAATGCTATAAAGTTAAACGTTCTACAGTAGGATGTACTTTCCGCGAACCTCACCCGCTTCATCGGGAGTATAAATTCGTGGTTAGGGGATCAAAGAAGTAAACATTTTAGCGACTGAACACACATTTCATTACGAATAAAGATCAAGTGTCAACCCGTTTGAGAACCGTGCCACCATCTCTGAGAGGCGAATGGTTATGACAATAGTTTCCAGCACCATTGCGATTCCGAGAAACAAGCCAGGTATTCCGGGTGTTAGTCCGCTGAACAGTAATGGCAATTGGCGCCATAGTTCCGGGTATGAATGTTAAAGCAGTCCATCATACTCTTGCAGAGCGTTACATAATGTTATAAGGTCAATCGTTGTACCGAGGACATTACCATCCGCCAACCTCATCCGCGTCAACTCGAGTATAACTTCGTGATCAGAGAAAGATATTAGACTTCATTTCAGTGACGGGCACCTTAAGTTCATGTATGAACATGAAGATCGATCGTCAAACCTCGCTAGAACGTTACCGTTTTCAATGTGTGTCGTACGGCTAAGACAAGAGCTTCATCTACCCTGTGATTCCGATAGTCATACCAGGTATTCCGGGAGTAGGTCCGCTGTACTTGACTGGCATTAGACTCCTAACTTCACCGTATATATACTGCAGTGCAAAGTCAAACCGTTGTTGAACGGTACATAGTGGTATAGAACTAGTAGGTAATGTTCTACAGCGGCTTGCCGACCTGCTTCAATATTCGAACCGGGTATTGAGTTGTCTATTGCCAATAGCTTTCCGCGGACTTATTACCGGAATACAAGGGTTGACTTTCGGAATCACAGGATAGGTGAAGCTAGTGACTTAACAGTTCGACTCTCAACGAAGCCGGTAACGTACGCGAACGGTTTGACACTCGATCTTGTAAATCATACATGAAGTTAAGGTGTGCGACGCTATGATGCAAAATAATATGTTTCTCCGAACACGTAGTTATACCCTCGATACAGCGAGTTAGATTGACGGAAGTTTATATCTATACCTTATTTAATAAGTAGAGTTCTACTACTGTATGACGGTCTCCCTTAATATTCAAACCGTGAATTAATGAGTCTATTGCCAATACTGGCCATTTGAATTGGCTGCCGGAATACCTGATTCGTCGATCGGAATCACAGGGTAGGTGCAGATATATACTGAGCCGTTCGAAACCCAAAGAAGGTGGTAACGTTCTCGAAAGGTTTCACTTCCTATTATTCTATTCATACATGAAAATGGGGTGTCCGTATGCTAAAATGTCTATTAGTTTGTTTCCATGAGCATTAAGCAAGACACATGCTACAGCGGGTTAGGTTCTTGGATGGCACGTTATCCTGTAAAATATTTGACTTCATACAATGCAGTAATGTTCTGGAACGGTTTAACTACATACTTTAATCTTCGTAACTTAAATTAAGGTGTCTATTGTGCATGCTGAACAACGGATTCACTCCCGGAATACCTGGTTCGAAGCTCGGAATCACAGGATATGTGTGTCTTTTGATTTACCAGATGGACTATAGAAGAATGTGCTAACGAGCTCTCACCGCCCCCCCCCCACGATCATTCTATTCATACATGCAAATACGATGTCCGTGTGCCAAAATGTCTACTATCTTGTTCCGGTAAACACTAAGCAAGCCAATCGCTACAGCGGGATGGGTTCTCGGAAGGTAAGGCCTGCGGTAAAATGCTTGACTCTATGCCCATTCGTTACCTTCTACAACGGTTTCACTCTGCACTTTAATGTTCATATCGTAAATTAAGGTGTAGGTTGCAAAACCGTTCAGCAGATTTACTCTCGGAATACTTAGTTTGACCCTCGGAATCACGGGACTGGTTTAGCTATTGAATTAGGCTTTCAATTCTCGAAGAAGGTAGTAACGATCTCGATCTGTCTGACGCTAGATCTTCTATTTGATGCATGATGTTACGGTGCCATCACTAAAGTGTGTACTGGTTCGTTCCTTTGTACACGGCTTAAATACTCTCGAAACGACGGGTTAACTTCTCCGAGGGTAAGGCCATTGATAAAATGTTTGACTTTATACCAATTGCCAACGCTCTAAAGCGGTTTGTCGCCGTACTTTAACATTTTAACCGTGCATTATGGAGTCCATTGTCATTATTCTTCAGCGTATTTACGCCAGGAATACCTAGCGCGACTCTCGGAACCACAGGATAGGTGAATCTACTGTGGTACATGTGCGATTTCACGACGATGGTGGCAAAGTTCTCGAACCGTTTGACCCTCGACCTTCTAATTCATACATGATGTTATGGCGCTCGTCGCTAAGATATCTACTATCTTGTTTCAGTGAACACGAATTTGTACGCCGGATACAGCGGATTAATTTCACGGAGGGTAATGACTTAGGTAAAACGTTTGACTTTATACCATTTCACACTCTACCTTATTATTCAATCCTCGAATTAAGGTGTCCATTGTCAGTACTCTTCAGCGGACTTACTCGATAAATATCAAAGTTGACTCTCGGAATCGTAGGAAAGGTGAAGCTACTGACTCAACCGTTCGTCTCTCACTGAAGTTTGTAACGTTCACGAACGGTTTGACGCTTGATATTCTAATTCATACAAAAATGTAAGGTGGCATCAATAAAATGTATTCTGTTGTGATTCTATAGACAGGAAGTTACACTCTCGACACAGCCGGTTCTTATTTTGGGGTATAATGTCATTGTTGAAACGTTTGACTTTATAGCAATTGGTATGCTTCTACAGCGGTTTGACGGTCTGCAATAATATTCAGACCGTGAATTGAGGTGCCCATTGCCAATACAGTTCAGGGTATTTACTCACGGAGTACCTGGTTTGACGCTCAAAATCACAGGATTTTCTGGAGCTATTGCATTAGCTGTTCGACTCACACAGAAAGTCGTAACGGTCTCGAAACGTTTGGAACTCGATCTTCCAAGCCGTGCATCAAGTTATGGTGCTCAACATCAAACTGTATACTAATTCGCAACTCTGAACTCTTTGTTGTTCTCCCGGTACAGTGGGTTTGTTTTTCGGTAGGTACGGCCGTCAGTAAAAAGTTTGACTCTGTACGAATATGTAACGTTGTTCAACGGTTTAACTCAGTATATTGATATTCATACCATCAATTACGGTGTCAACTGCAAATACTTTTCAGCCGATATAATCCCGGTATACTAGGTTTGACTCTCGGTGTCACAGGATAGATGACGCTATTGAGTTTGCTGTGCGACTCTCAAGGCTGGTGGTAACGTTCGGGAACGATTTTACCCTCGATTCAGTAATTCATACATGAATATATGGTGCACGACACTAAGACGTATAATACTTTGTCTCTCTGGAGGCGAGGCTATACACTCGGTGCAGCGCGTCAGCTTCACGGAAGCTAATGTCTTCAGTAGAATGTTTGACTCTATACCAATAGCGAACGATTCAGAGTTGTGTGACACTGTACTTTAAAATTTATACCGGGAAGTAGGTACTTTGATGCCGACACTGTACAGCGGAGTTACTTCCAGAGTACCTTGTGTGACTCTCGGAATCACCGGATACGTGAAGCATTTGACTTAGGTGCTCGTACTCAAAAAATGTGATAACATTCCCGTACGGTTTGACCCTCCATCTTCTAATTTACACCTGAAGTTATGGTGTCATTACTGAAATGAAGACTAATTTCCTTCTCTGAACACGTGGTTATACTCTCGATTCAGCTGGTTATGTTCTTGGACGGGAAGGTCTTCAATAAAACTTTTGACATTATACCAATATTTCACGTTCTACAAGGGATAGAGTGTGTACCTTAATATTCATACCGCGAATTAAGATGTCCATTGCCAATACTGTACAGTTTTGTGACTCTCGGTATGCCTGATTCGTCCTTCGGAAATACAGGACAGATGAAACTGCTGACTTATCCGTTCGACTCTCAAAAAAAGGCGGTAACGTTCTCGATCTGTTTGACAATCAATGTTCGAAATCATTTACGAAACTAAGGTGCCCGTCACTAAAATTTAAAGTAATATGTTCCACTAAACTTCATTTTATACGCGCGATTCATCGCGTTAGACTCTCCGAGGGCACGGTTTTCTGCAAAACGTTTGACTTCAATCCAATTGGTAACGCCCTACAACGGATTGACGCAACACCTTCGTATTCAGACCATGAATTAAGGTGAACAATGTCAACACTGTTCAGCGGATTTACTTTTGGAATACCTGGTTTGTCTCTCGGAATTACAGGATAGGTGTAGGTATTGACTTAGCCGTTCGTCTCACACAGAAGATTGTAATGTTCTTGAATTGTGTGACCCCCGATTTCTAATTCATTCATGCAGTCAACGTGCCCGTCACTGAAAGGAATGCCTATTTCATCCCCTGAACACGAAATTATACTCCCCATGTAGCCGGTGAGGTTCGCGAAACATAAGGTCTGCGGTAATACGATTGACTACATACCAATTGGTAACCCTTGCAAACGGTTTAACGCACTACTTTAGTGTTCAAGCCGTGAGGTAAGGTACCTATTTCCTAAACTGTTCAGCGGATTTACTAACGGGATACCTGGTTTTACTTCCCGAATAACAGAATAGGTGAAGCGATTGACATAGCCGTTTGTCTCTCACTGACGGTAGTAAGATTCACAAACGGATTAACACTCGATCTACTAATTCATGCATGAAGATAATATGCCCGTCACTAAAATGTATACGCATTTCATCCTCTGAACTCCAAACTGTACTCTCGATATAATGCTATAAGCCTCGGAGGGTAAGGGATACAGAACAACATCTGACTTTATTCCAATTGGTACCGTTCGCAAACGGTTTGGTTCTGTTCTTTAATATTTATACCGTGAAATATGGTGTCTAATGCCAATACTCTTCAGGTGATTTACTCCTGGTATACACGGTTTGATTCTCCGTATCACAAGATACGTGAAGCTATGGACTTTGCCATTCCAGTCCCAAGGAAGGTAGTATCGTTCTCTAAAAGTTTGACCCTCAATCTTATATTTCATACATGAAATTGAGGTGCCAGGCACTAAGAAGTATAATAATTTGCTTGTCTGAAGACGTGGATGTACCCGCGATACAGGGCGTTAGCTTCTCGTAACGTAAGGTCTCCTTTAAAGAGATCATACACGGCATAACTCTCTACATTATTATTCATACTGCGAAGTAGGGTAGCTAGTGCAATACTGTGCAGCGGATTTACTCCCGGAATACCTCGTTTGTCTCTCGGTATCACAGGATTGGTGAAACTATTACCTCAACCGTCCTATTCTCAAAGATGCTGGTAATGGTCTCGAACGGTTTGACACTCGCTATTTTAATTCATACCTCAATTTAAGGTGGCATCACTAATATGTATTCTAATGCGTTGCTGTGTACGTGAAGTTATACTCTCTATACGGCGGGTTAGCTTCTCACAAGGTAAGGCTTTCTGGAAAACGTTTGGCTTTATCGTAATTGGTATCGTTCTCACACAGTGTGACGGTCTGCTTCAATATTCATTCCGTGTAGCAATGTGTCTATTGCCAAGCCTGCTCAGAGGATTTACTCCCGGATTACCTGATTTGATCCTCAGAATCACAAGATAGATGAAGCTATTGACCTAGCCGTTCAAATCTCAAAGAGGGTGGTATCGTTCTCGAACGGTTTGACAATCGATCTTCCAATTCATTCATGAAATTAAGGTGGCCGTCTCTAAAATGTCTACTTATATTTTTGCATGAACACGAAGCGGAGCACCCAATACAGAGGGTTGGTTTTCTCGGAAGGTAGGGCCTTCGGTATATCCTTTGATTCTATGCGAATTCTAAGCTATTGCAACGGTTTGACGCTCTACTTTAATATTCGTACCGTGAATTATTGTGTCTATTGCCAATACAGTTCAGCGGATTCACTCCCGGAGTACCTGATTTTCTCTCGGAATCGCAGCATAGGTGAAGCTATTGACTTAGCAGTTCTTCCCCCACAGACGGTTGCAAAGTTGTCCAACGGTATGATCCTCTATCTTCTAATTCATATACGACGATAAGGAGCCCATCACAGAAATGAAAACTAATATCGTTCTCTGAACTCGAAGTTATATTCTCAATATAGCGGTTTCGGCTTTCGGAGCGTAAGGTCTTCCGTAAAACGGTTGACCTTAAACCAATAGGAACGATGTCAAGCAGTTTGACGCTCCAGATTAATATTCAAACACTGAATTAGGGTTTCTATTGTCAATAATGTTCAGCGGACATACTACCGGGATAGATGGCGTGGCTTTCGGAATCGCAGGATAGGTGATGGTATTGACGTAGCCGTTCGTCTCCCACAGATGATGGTAACGATCTCGATCGGTTTGACCCTCGATCTTCTAATTCATACATAAAGTTAAATTGCCCGTCACTGAAATGAATACTAATTTCACTCTCTAAGCACGTACTTATTCTTTCGATGAAGCCAATGAGGTTCGCGGAAGGTTAGGCCTTCGGGAAAACATTTGAATTTGTATCATCTGGGAAAGATCTCAAGCGGTTAGCCAATCTGCATTAATATTCAATCCGTGAATTGATGCGTATATTACCAAAACAGTTCCGCGGATTTTCACCCGGCATACCTGGTTTATATTTCGGAATCACATGGTAGGCGTAGGTATTTTCATAGCCGTTCGACCCACAAACAAGATGGTACCGTTCTCGAACGGCTTTACTCTTGATTCTTATATTTATTCATGAAACTATGGTGTACGTCAGCTATTATGTGGGCAAATATGTTCCCGAGAGCAATAAGCAAAACACTCGATACAGCGTCTTGGGTTCTCGGAGGGTAAGGTATTCGGTAAAAGAAATGAAGTTATACCAATTGCCAACGTTCTCAATCCGTTTGACGCTCCGCTCTAATGCGTCAACTCAAATGAACACTAACTTCATTCTCTTAATACGAACTCATTTTCTTGAAGAAGCCAGTGATGTTCGCGGATGGTAAGGCCATCGGTAAAACTATTGACTTTATACCAATTGGTTACGCTCTCAAACGGTTTGACACTCTAGTTTAATATTCAAACAGTGAGGTAAGGTGTCCATTGGCAATGGACTATCGACTTTCTGATGCATACGCGAAATTAAGGTGCCGGTCACTAAAATGTCTACTAATTTGCGTCTCGGAACACGAAGTAATGCCCTCAATAAAGCGGGCTTGCTTCTCGGCAGGAATGACCTACGGTAAAAAGTTAGACTGTATATAAATGGGTAAAGTTCCGTAATGGCTTGACCTCCTGCTATAATATTCGAAGAGTAAATGATGGTTCGGCAGATCGAGCAACACTACTGCATGGTCTACGTTAATTTCTTAAGACATGATTTTGTACCGCAAGCAATTCTTTCTCAGTTTTATATTTATGTACAAATACTGCAATTTACTGCCATGGTCATTACAATTTCTTTCGAAATTGTCTATTGTTAGTTGAAAAAATTGTATTTCTGAATACAAGTGTCTTTGGAACTAGTTCAGTGCACGTTTATGACATTATTTTGTTAAACTTATTGTTACCTTACATGATTGTCTATATACGTAACTACGCTTCCGGAGCGACACGCCTGGAGCGGGCAAGTCGTTGCGTACGGTGGATAGGAGCGAGACTGCTATAAGGTATTGGTTAACTTCTTTAGCCTTGATATTGTACTGTATGCACCCCTTTGCAGTTTTCTATTTATTTCGACATATTGTCATTTACTGTTATAATATTTTCGATTCTATTCAAAATTTCAAATTTTTAACATCAAAAATTGTATTTTATAGGAATAGTGCCCTTGGAAATAAATGAGTGCACGTTTATGAACATATTTCGATAAATTTGTTGTTATTTTAAATGATAGTCTGTAAATGTACTTACGTTTCCGGCGTGACACGGCTGGACTGGTCTTGTAGGCGCGTACGGCAAATCGGAGCGGCATATTGGATTGTTCTCGTTAATTTCTGTAACCCATGATTTTAAACTGTATGCATTCTTTCCCAATTTGTCCATTTATTTTATACGTTCTTTAATTTCCTGTAATGATATTCTAGATTTCTTTTTTATAATTTTCAATTTCTATTGTAAGAAATTGTATTTCCTGGTAAAACTGCCTTTGGAAATAGGTGTGTGTACGCTTATGACATTATTTTGTTTAACTAACTGTTATTGTGCATGATTGCCTGTATACATACCTAAACTGACGGAACAACACGACCGGAGTGCACCTGTAGTTGCGTTCGGTACATCGGTGTGACACTACTACAAGATTTAAATGTAATTTACTGTTATGATATTTTCCATTTTCTTCAAAACTTGCAAGTTTTATTTTAAAAATTGCATTTTTTCAGGATAAGTGCCGTGTAAATTGGAAGAGTTCACTTTTATGACGATATGTTGCAAAACTCATTGCTATTATATATCACTGTCTGCATACGTACTTACGTTTCCCGAGCGACACGACTGGAGTGGTCTTGCAGTCGGGATCGGTAGACTGTAGTCACACTATTGCATGGACTTTGTTAATTTCCTTATCCTTCGTTTTGTACCGTATGGATTTTCCCCATTGTCCTATTTATTTATACAAGCCGTAGATTACTGTTAGGATATTTTAGATTACTGTCAAAATTTTCAATTTCTATTATACAAAATTTGCATTTTTAGGAAAAGTGCGTTTGGAATTAGTTGTGTGTACGTATCCACCAATAATCTGATAATATGATTGTTATTTCATATGATTTCCTTCATACGTACCAGCCCTTCCGGAGCGTAAGGAATGGAGTGGTCTTGCAGTTTCATTCGGCATATCGGTGCGACACTACTGTACGATTTTCGGTAATTTATCTAACCATAACACTGAACCGTATGCATTGTTTCCCAGTCCTCCATTTATTTATTCATACTGTAATTTACTGATTTGATATGTTCGCTTTTTCTCATAGTTTCCAGTTTTTAAATTCACTAATTTGTTCATAGTAAAACTGTCTTTGGAATTAGTTGAGTGTACGATTATGACATTATTTAGTACAATTTGTTGCCTGTGTTATGTGATTGCGTGTACACGTACCTACGGTGCCTGTGAGACAAGAATGTGGATGCGTTGTAGTTGCGTAGGCAGATCGGAAGCGACAGTAGCGTATGGCCCTTGTTTCTTCTTTGTCCTTACCAATGTAGCGTATGCACTGATAGGCTGCATTTTATTTATTTCTACATACTGCAATTTACTTTTAAGATATTTTCGATTTGTTTCATAACTTCTAGTCTTTAATTTCAAAAACTGTATTTCTTAGAAAAAGTGTCTATGGAATTTGATGAGTGTACGTTTGACGAGATATTATTATAAACCTATCGCAGTTTTACATTATTGGCCGTATAGTTGTCCACGTAGCCGGAGCAACACGACTGGCGAGGTCTTGCAGTCGCGTACGGCAGATCGAAGCGGAACAACTGGATGGTCGTCGTTAATTCCATTAAAAGCAATGTTGTACCGTATTCAGTATATCGGAATTATCTCTTTATTTAGAAATACCGCGATTTACTCTTACGAAATCCTTAATTTCCTCCTATGTTTCCAATTTTTATTTAATATATAGTATTTCTTATTAAAAGAACCTTTGGAATTAGTAAAATGTACGATTATGATTATATTTTGCTATACTTAATGTTATTTCATACGGTTGCCTGTATGCGCACCTATGCTTCCGGAAGGACACGGCTGTAGTGGCTTTGCAGTTGCGTACGGCAGATCGGAGCGACGCTACTGGATGGTCGTCGATAATGTTTTTAGCCATGATATTCTACAGTAAGAATTCTTTCCCAGTTCTTCATTTATTTCCACATACTGTAAGTTACTGCTGTCATATTTTCACTTCTCCTAAAAAATACAATTTCTGAAATAAAAAATTGGAGGGTTAGAATAATATCGGAAATATCATAA
This sequence comes from Lasioglossum baleicum, assembly GCF_051020765.1. Classification (NCBI taxonomy): domain Eukaryota; kingdom Metazoa; phylum Arthropoda; class Insecta; order Hymenoptera; family Halictidae; genus Lasioglossum; species Lasioglossum baleicum. The sequence continues at coordinate 103,919 of NW_027469350.1, forward strand.
CAGTAGATCACAGAATGTAGTAATAAATAGTGAATATCGAAAGAATGCATTCGCTACAATATCAGGGTTAGAGAATTGAACGAAGATAATACCGTAGTGTCGGTCCGATATGCCGAACGCACCTGCAAGACCATATCAGGCGCGTCGCTCCGGAGGCGTATGTACATATAAAGACAATTATGTAAAATAAAAATAAGTTTCATCATAATATTGGCATAAACGTACACTCGACTAATTCCAATGACACTTTCACTGATAGATACAATTTCTTAATCCAAAAATTGAAAACTTTGCAATGAATTGGAGGTATCGTAACAGTAAATTACAGTATTTAGACATAAACAGAATACAGAGAAATCGTGTACACGGTATAATATCAGTGTCAAAGAAATTATCGAAGCCCACACAGCACTGTCGGTCCGATATTCCGAACGCATCTGCAAGAGAACCCCACCCGTGTCGCTCCGGCGGCGTAGGCACGTTCACGCAAAATCGTTTAAAATAACAACAAATATAGAAAACTGACGACATAAACGTACACTCAACTGATTCCGAAGACACTTTTCATAAAATGTACAATGATTGATATTAGAAATTGGGAATTATGGAAAAATACGTGAGTATTAAAGCAATAAATTACTGTATATATAAATAAATGGAGGAATGCGAAGGAACGCATACGGTAGTATATCAAGGTTAAAGAAATTAACGTAGACCATACAGCAATTGTCGCTCCGACCTAGCGAACGCCACAACAAGACGAATCCAGTGCTGTCGCTCCGGCAGCGTATGTACATATGGAGGCAATAATATATAATGACTAACTATTCAACAACATATTGTCATAAGCGTACACTCATCAAATTCCAAAGGCACCATACATAAAATGTACAATGATTGATATTAGAAATAGGGAATATTCAGAATATCAACAAATCGAAACAGTAAATTACTGTATGTACTAATAAGTTGAAAATAGTGAGAGAATGCAAGTAGTACAGTATCAAGGTTAAAAAAATGAACATAGGCCATAGAGCAGTGTCGCTCCGATCTAGTGAACGCAACTACAAGATAAGTCCAGCCGTGTTGACCCGGAAGCGTAGTTACGTCTACAGACAATCGTATAAATGAGCAATATGTTTAACCGTATAATGTCATAAACGTACAGTCAACAAATTCCAATGACATATTTACTATGGAATAAAATTTTGAAAACTAGAAAATCGAAGATACCATATCAGTAAGTTACAGTATGAAGAAATAAATAGAAAACTGCGAATGAATTCTTACGTTACAATATTAGCGATTAAGAATCTAACAATTCTCATAGGGTGTTGTCGCTCCTCTGTACCGAACGCAACTGCAAGACCACGCTAGTCGTGCCGCTAGGTAAGGGCTGGTACGTATACAGGCAATCATATGAAATAACAATCAGTTTGTCAAAATATTGTCGTATGCGTACACTCAACTAATTCCAAACACACTTTTCCTAAGAAAGGAAAATTGTCTCAATTACAAATTGAAAATTTTGTCCCAAATCGAAAATATCATAAGAGTAAACTACAGATTGCATAAATAAATAGGGCAATGGGGAAAATGCATACTGTACAAAACCAGGGCAAACGAAATTAACAAAGGCGATGCAGTAGTGTCGCTCCGAAATACCGTACGTAACTACAAGTACACTCCGATCGTGTCGATTCTGTGCGCTGCTATGCATACGGTCAAGTACCGTATCCCGACAATCCGATATAACGTAACCAACTACTATCCCACTCCAGTCGTGTCGCTCCGGGAGCGTAGGAACATGTAGAAACATTCAGACGATGTAACAACAAATTATACATGGTATGGTCATGAACGTAAACTCAAGTAATTCCAAAGGCGCGCTTTAAAAAAAAAATACAATTTTTGAAATTAGCTAATAATAATTCAGACAAAATCGTAGAAATCGCAGCAGTATATTTCTGTACGAAGAAATAAATAGCAAAGATGGGAGGAACTGCATATGGTACAAGTTCAAGATTAAAGAAATTAATGTGGACCATCCATTAGCGTTGCTCCGATGTACCATGCGCAACTACAAGTCCACCACAGCCCTGTAGCTCCGGAACCGTAGGTATGAATACAGACAATTATATCATAGAACATCAAGCTCAGCAAAGTATTGTCATAAGCTTAAACTCACCTAATTCCAAGAACGCTTACGTTTTCAGGACCAATTTACCAAAATATTATCATTAACAATCATACTACTGATTCGATGGCACTTGTCCTAAGAAATGCAGTTATTAAAACAAAATGATGAAAGTTTGGAAAAAAATTGGAAGTATCATTACTGTAAACTACAGTATGTATAAGGAAATGGAAAACTGGGGAAAATGACAACGGTACATAACCAAGTTTAAAGAAATAAACCATGGTCTTCCCGTATTCCGCGACGATCTGCCTATGGCAACTGCAAGACGACTCCAGTCGTGACGCACAGGAAGCGTAGGTACTTATACGGACAATCGTATAAGACAACAGTAAGTTTAACAAAATAATGACACAAACGTACACTCAACTAATTCCAAAGACACTTTTACTTAGAAATACGTTTTTTGAAATTGAAAACTGAAAATTATGAGAAACATTGATAGCATCGTTACAGTCAATTGCAATATGTATAATACGAGGGTAGACTGCGAAGAAGTGCATGCGGTACAAAATGAAGGATGAAGGAATTAACCATGACTATCCATAGTGTCGCTCCGATGCACCAAATGCAACTGCAAGGCCACTCCTGTTATGTCGCTCGGGAAGCGTAGATACGAATTACAGACACTTGTATAAAATAACAGTAAGTTTGAGCAAATATAGCCATAAAAGTACAGTGTACTAATTTCAATGACACTTTTCCTAAAAACTATATTTTTTGATTAAAAACTGGTAATTATGAGAAAAATCGAAAATATCGTAACTGATAATTGCAGTATGTAGAAATAAATATATATCCGAGATGGAATGCGTGCAGTACAATATTGAGGTTAATCAAATTATCGAAACCCATACTGCAGTGTGGCACCAATCTACCGTTCGCAACCACAAGACCGCAACAGTCGAGTCACTCTGATGCGTATGTACGTATACAGGCAATCGTAAATGATAACAATATGTTTAACAAAATGAAGTCATCAATGTACACTCATCTAATTCCAACGGCACTTTTACTGAGAAATACAATTTTGGAAAATAGAAATTTGAAATTTCGAAAAAAATTGAAAGTATCACAACAATAAATTACACTATGCATAAATAAATGGAATGCTGGTAAAAATGCATACTGTACAATCTCAAGACTAAAGAAATTAACCTAGACCATCCAGCAGTGCCGCTCAGATTTGCGCTACGCAACTAGAAGACCAATACTGTCGTGTTGTTCCGGAAGCGTAGGTACCTATACACACAATCGTATAAAAAAAAATAAGATTAAAAAACTAATGTCACAAACGCACACAGAACTAATTCCAATGTCACTTTTACTGAAAATTACAAATTTTTATAGTAAGGATTACAAGTTTTGAAAAAAAATTGAATATATCAATGCAATAGATATGAGTCTGCATAAATAAATAGAAGACTGGGAAAAAATGCATGCGGTACTATATCATGGTTAAAGAAATTAACAAACAGCATCCAGCAGTGCCGCTCCAATCTGCTCTACGCAACTGCAGGTCCTCGCCAGTGGGGTTGGTCCGGGAACGTAGGTTCGCATACAGAAAGTCATATAAAATAGCAATATGTAACAAATATATGACGTAAGCTTACACTCAAGTAATTACAAAGACACCTTTATTGGAAAATAGAATTTCTTATAATAAAAATAGAAAATTTGGAAAAAAATTGAAAATATTAGGACAGCAAATTGCAGAATATATAAATAATGTAAAAATTGGGAACAAATGCATAGAAATAAACAGGAAACTGTGAATCAGTGGTTCCGGTAATATATTGTGTATATTGGAATTAGCAAAGACCATACAGTCGAGAAGCTCCGACCTACCGAACGCAACTACATGGCCACTCCATTCGTGTTGTTGCAGAAGCGTAGGTTTATATTCAGGCAATCATATTATACAACAGAAAATTAAACAAAATATTTGCATAAATGTAGACTTATCCAATTGGAAAGGCATTTTTATTAAGAAGTACAAATTTTTAATTTAAAAACTGGAAATTATGAAAAAAGTCGAAAATATCATAACAGTCAATTACAGTGAGTATAAATAAATCGGAAACTGGTAAAAATGCATACGTTCCAAAATGATGGTTAAAGAGAATATCGTAGACCATCCAGCAGTGCCGCTTCGTTCTGCCGTACGCTACTACGGGACCTCGACAGTCGTGTCCCTCAAACAGCGTTGGTATATATGTTGACCATCGTATAAAAAAAGAATAAGTTTAACATAATATTGACATAAACGTACACTCATCTCGTGCCAAAGGCACTGTTACTAGGAAACACAATCCTTTAAACTAAAAATTGAAAATATTGAGAAACATTGAATATATCATATCAGTAAATTACAGTTAGTTAAACTACAAGGAAGACTGCAAAAGAGTCTCTGCAGTATAATATTCAGGTTATAGAAATTAACGAAGACCATACAGTAGCATAGCTCCGATCTACCGAACACAACTGCGAGGTCATTCCAGTCGTGTCGCACTGGAAGCGTCGGTATGAACACAGACAATCATATTGAACACGAATAAGGTCAACATAATAATGTCATAAATGTAAACACAACAAATTCCAAAGATGCTTTTACTATAAAACTCAAATTTTTCAACGAAAGATTGAAAATATCGAAGAAAATCGAAAATATCGTAACAGTAAATGAGAGTATATATAAATAAATGCAGACTGGAAAAAATGCATGCGGTACAATATCTAGGTTAGATAAATTATCGAAGATCACACAGTACTGCTGCTTTGCTCTGCCGTACGCAACTACAAGACGTCGCCAGTTGTGTTACACTGGCACCGATGGTTCTCATAGAGACAATCAGGTAAAATAACAATATGTTTAACAGAATTATGTCATAAACGAATATTCGATTAATTTCAAAGACACTATTACTGGGGAATAGAATTTTTTAAAATTAAAATTGAAAATTACGAAAAAAAAAAATCGAAAATATCACAACAGTAAATTACAGTTTGCATTAGTAAATGGAAAACTAAGAAAAAATGTATGCGGTACAAGATCAGGTTTAAATAAATTAACGAAGACCATCAAGTAGTGCCACTCCGATCATGTGAACGCATCTACAGCATAATTCCAGCCGTGTCGTGCAGGAACCGTAGGTACGTATACAGACAACCGTATAAAATAACAGTATTTTTAACAAGATAATGTCATAAACGTACACTAAACTGATTTCAAACGCACTCTTACTAAGAAATAAAATTTTTTTTACATAAAAATTGAAAATATCGAACAAGAACGAAAATATTATAGCAGTAAATTGCAGTATCTATAAATAAATAGAAAACTATGACAGAATGCATATGGTACAAAATCAAGGATAAGGAATTGACTGAAACCATACAGTAATGCCGCTTCGGGCTGCAGTGTGCAACTACAAGACCTAGATATAACTTCATCTAACCTGTGATAGCATGTGTATAAGCAGGAATTCCGGGCTTTAATCCGCTGAACAGTATTGGTAATAGACACATAAATTCGCGGGTTGAATATGAAGGTAGAGCGACCAACGATTATAGAGCTTTATCTTTTAATTTAGAGTCAAACATTTTACCGAGGGCCATATCTTCCGAGAAGCCCAAACCGCTGCAGCAAGTGTCTTGCTAAGTGTTCAAGGTAGCAAATTAGTAACATTTACTCCCCGAAAACATGGTTTGCCACTTCGAATATTGGAATACGACAAGCTGTGGACTTAGCCGTTCGTCTCTAAAAGACGGTGGTAACGATCTCGAACGGTTTGACCCCCGATCTAATAAGAAATACATGAAATTATGGTGCCTGTCACTAAAATTCATACTAACTAGTTTCTCTGATCACGATGCCACACCCTCTGTAGAGCTGGTAAGCTTCTAGGAAGGTAAGGCCTTCGGCAAAATGTTTGACTCTATACGAATATGTAAAGCTCTACAACGGTTTGATGATCTGCATTATTATTCATACCGTGAAATATGCTACCTATTGCCAATAATGTTCAGCGGATTAGACCCGGATTACCTGGATTTGCTCTCCGAAACCCTGGATAGGTGATGGTATTGACATAGTCGGTTGACTCTGACAGAAGGGGTCAACGTTCTCGAGCGGCTTGACACTCGACCTTCAATTTCTTACCTGTAATTTAGGATCATGTCTCCAAAATGTATACCCATCAGCTTCACTGAACTCGAAGTAATACCGTCGATATATGGGGTCAGCTTCTCCGAGGGTAGGGCCTTCTGTAGAAAGATTGACTTTATAGGAATGGGTAACATCGTACAACAGTATGAAGGTCTCCTTTAATATTCATACCGTGAAGTAAGGCGTTTATTGCAAATACTGTACTGGGCATTTACCCCGGAGTACCTGGTTTGTCTCTCGGAATCACACGATAGGTGAAGCCATTGACTCAGCCGTGCGAATCTCAAAGAAGGTGGTAACGATCTCGAAGTGTCTGACCACTGTTCTTCCAATTCATACACGAGGATAAGGTGCCCGTCACTGATATGAATACTAATTTCTTGTACTGAATACGATGTTATTCTCTCGATACGGCGGGTCAGCCTCTCGGAAGGTCAGGTCTTCTGTAAAAACGTTGGCTCTCTATGAATAGGTAACATTCTAAAGCGGTTTGACACTCTACTTCAATTTTGAGAACGTGAATAAAGGTGTCTATTGCCTACACTGTTCAGCGAATTTACTCCTGGAATGACTGGGTTGACACTAGGAATCATGGGGTAAGTGAAGCTAGTGACTTAAGTGACTTAGCTGTGCGATATTCAAAGATGGTGGTAACGATCTGGAAACGTTTGCACCTCGATCCACTAATCCATGCATGAAATTAAGAAGACCGCCACTAAAATGGATATTAATTTTTCGCTGAACACGAAGTTATACTCTTGATGCAGCGGGGTGGGTTCACGGAAGGTAAAGTATTGTGTAAAGGGAATGACTTTCTACCAGTTGGCAATGTTGTCCGACGGTATGTCTCACACCCCGAATACTGATGCAGTGAATTAAGGTGTCTATTGCCAATTCTGTTCTGTGTACCTAATGACGGAATACCTTGCTTGACTTTCGGAATCACAGAATAGGTATAGCTATTGACTTTGCCGTTCGATACGTAATGATGTTGGCAACTCCCCGAAAAAATATCCCGCTATGTCGTGAGTATAACATCGTGTCAGTGGGGCTAATTAGCATACGTTTTCGGGACGAGGGCATCAATTTTATGAATGAATTAGAAAATCGTGTGTCAAGCAGTTCGAGAACTTTACCGCCCTCTTTGATTTTCTAACGGCTAAGACAATTGCTTCACCTATCCTGTGACTCGGAAAGGCAAGCTAGATATTCCGGGAACAAATCCGCTGCACAGTACGGGAAATAGACACCTTATATCACGGTTTGAATATTAATGTCGGCCGTCAATCCGTTGTAGAACTTTACCAATTGGTATGAAATCAATTCTTTCACGGAAGGCATCACGTTCCCATAACCTAACCCGCTGTTTCGAAAGAATTACTTCGTGTTCAATGTAGCATGGAAGGATACATTTAGGTGGCAGCACCCTTAGTATCATGTATGAATTAGAAGATCGAGGGTCAATGCGATCGAGAACGTTACCACCTTCCTTGGTAATTGAACGACTAGGTCAATAACTGCACTTATCCTTTAATCCCGAGAGTCGAACCACGTAATCCGTGAGTAAATACGCTGAACATTATTAGGAAGAGACACCTTCATTCGTGGTATGAATATTTAAGTAAAGAATCAAACCGCCGAAGAAAAGTACCTATTCGTAAAAGGTCATTCTTCTCACCGAGTACCTTACCGTACGAGAACATAACTCGCCGTAGCGTGTGTCATGCTTAGTGCTCACGGAGACAATTGTGTTGACATTATAGAAGAAGCACACCGTATTTCCAAATACGAATTAGAAGATTTAGTGTCAAACCATTCGAGATCGCTGTCACCATCTTTCAGAGACAAACGGCTCATTCAACTGCTTCACATATATTGTAATTCCGAAATGCAAACAAGACGTTCCGGAAGTAAATGCGCTGAAAACTATTCCCAATAAACATATCAATCCGCGGTATGTATATTAATGTAGAGAGACAAACATCGGAGAATATTACCAATTGGTATAAAGTCCTTCATTTTCCGAATACCTTACCTTCTGTAAACCTATGCTGCAGTATCGAGAGTATTCCTTCGTGTCCAGAGAAACATATTAGTTCACATTTTAATGACGGGCACTTTATTTACATATATGAATAATAAGATCATGAGTAAATACGTTCGAGATCGTTGCCACCCACTCTGAGAGTAGAACGGATAGATCAATAGCTTCACATATCCTGTTATTCTGAGTGTCAAATCAGGTAATCCGGAAGTATATCCCCTGCAGAGTATTGGCAGTAATCGCCTTACGTCAAGGTTTGAATGTGAATGTAGCAGTTAAACCGTTGTTGAACGTTAACAATTGCTATGAAATCAAACGCTATACCGCAGACCTCACCTTCCGCGAACGGTCGCCGGCTTCATCGGGCGTTTAAGTTCGTTTTCAGACAATTATACTGGTGCTCATTACAGTGACGTGCACCTTTAATTTATGTATGAATAAAAAAATCGATTGTCAAACCGTTCCAGAACGTTACTTCTTTGTGAAATCGCACATATATCACAATAACTTCACCTATCCTGTGGTTCCGTGAGTCACACTAGGAATATCAGGAATACATCCGTCGAAGAGTATTGGCGATGGACTCGTCATATCACGGTTTGAATATTAATATTGAACGTCACGCCGATTGAGAACGTTACAAATTGCTATAAAGTCAAACGTTTTACTGAAGACCTGACCTGCCGCGAACTTCGCACGATTCATCGAGTGTATAACTTGCTGTCCAGAGAGAGAAATTAGTATTCCTTTCAGTGAGGGGCACCTTAATTTAATGAATGGGTTAGAAGATCCAGGGTCAAACCTCATGGGCACACTTCCACCTTCCCCCAGAATCGAACGGTTAAGTCAACAGGTTCATGCATCCTGCGATTTCTAGTGTCTAACCAGGTATCCTTGGACTAAATCAGATGAACAGTATTGGCTGTAGACACCTTATTTCACGGTTTGGATATTAAAATAGAGCGTCAAACCGTTTGAAACCGTTAACAATTGCTATGAAGTTAATCGTTGTACCGAAGTCATTACTTTCGGCAAACCTCACCCGCTTCGTCGAGGGTATAACATCGTGTTCAGAGGGCGAATTAGCATTCACGTCAGTGAAGAGCATATAAATTTCATGTATGAATCAGAAGATCGGGTGTCAGACCATTCGAGACCGTTTTCACGATATATGAGGTTCGAACGGCTCAGTCAATAGCTTCACAACTCCTGCGATTTTAAGATTCAAATTAGGTATTCCGTGAGTAAATCCGCTGAACAGTCATGGCAAAATGCACCATACTCCACGGTATCAATATTGAAACTGAGCGACACACCGTTTGAGAACGTTACCAATTGGTATTCAGTCAATCGTTTTACCGAACGCCATATCTTTCGCGAAGTTCGCCCCCTTCATCGACAGTTTAACTTGGCGTTCAGAGAATGTAATTAGTATTCGTTTCAATGGCGTGTACATTAACTTCATGTCTGAATTAGAAGGTCGAGTGTCACGCATTTCGATAACATAACCACTTCCTTTGATATCCCAGCGCCTAAGTAAATAGCTTCACAAACACGGTGATTCCGATAGTCAAACCAGGTGTCCCGGGAGTAAATCCGCTGAAAGGTATTGGCAATAGACTCCTTAATTCACGGTATGAATGTTAATGTAAATCGTCAAACCGCTAAAGAACGTTAGTGATTGGTATAAAGACAAACGTTTTTCGGAAGGCCTTACATTCCGAGAACCAGACTCGCTGCAATGAGAGTATAACATCGTTGCCAGAGGAGAAAATTAACATACATATTAATCACGAGCACCGCAATTTCATGAATCAATAGGAAGATCCGTGTCAAACCGTCAGCGAACGTTACTACCGTCTTCGAGATTCGTACAGCTAAGTCAATAGCTGCATCATGTGGTTCCGACGGTCAAATCATCTATTCCGGGAGTAAATCCGCTGAATGGTGTTGGCATTAGACGACTTAATCCACGGTTTTAATATTACAGTAGAGCGACAAGCCGTTATAGTACCTTTCCAGTCGGTGTAAAGTCGAACGTTTTTTTGGTGGCCTTACAGTCCGCATGCATAGCGCGCTGTATCGAGAGCATAATTTCGTTTTCAGTGAAACAAATTAGTTCACACGATAGTGACGGGCACCTTAATTTCGTGTATGAAGAAGAAGATGGATTGTCAAACCATTAGGGAACGTTAACACATTCTACGAGAGTGGAATGGCTATGTCAACAACTTCACCTACCCTGTGATTCAATGAGTCAAACCAGGTATCCGGCGATAAATCCACTGTACAGTATTGGCATCATACACAATATAACACGGTATAAGTGTTAAACTCCAGAGTCAAAACGTCGTAGATCGTTACGAATTGGTGTTGAGTTAAACTTTTACCCGAAGGCCTTACCTTCCGAGAAGCTATCCCGCCGCATGGTGAGAATAAGTTCGCGTTCAGAGAAGCCATGTAGTATGCACTTTAGTGAGAGGTGCCTTAGCATCATGCATGAAACAGAAGATCAAGTGTCAATCCGAGCGATCCCGTTACCACCTTCTTTGAGAATTGAACGGTAAGGTCAATACATTCATCTATCCCGTGATTCCTAGTGCTAAACGAGGTATTCGTGGTGTAAATCCCCTGACTGATACCGGAAACAGACGCGTTAATTCACGGCATGAGTATTAATGTTGGGAGTCAAACCGTTGGAGAACATTACCGATTGTTTTAAAGTCATTCCTTTTACTAAATACGTTTCCTTCCGAGAACTCAATCCGCTGCACGATGTGCCTTGACCAGTGTTCACGGAAGAAAATTAGGAGACATTTAGCAGACGGACACCTCATTTTCATATACGAATAGCAAGATTGTGAGTCTAACCGTTGTAGGAGGTGTACACCACTTTTGAGTGGCGTAGTGCTAAGTCAATAAATTCACCTATCCAGTGGTTCCAAGAGACAAGCCAGGTGTTCTTGGAGTTCGTCCGCTAAACAGTATTTGCAACAGACACCCTACTTCACGTTATAAAGATTAAAGTACAGAGTCAAACCGTCGTAGATCGTTACCTATTGGTATAGAGTCAAACTTTTTATTGAATGTCTTACCTTCCTGGAACGTATCCCGCTGAATCGAAAATATAGCTTACTGTTCAGAGGTATAGATTAGTATACATTTTATTGTCGGGCACCTTAATTTAATGCTCGAATAAGAACATCGAAGGCCAAACCTTTCGAGAACGTTACCATCTCTTTTGTGGGTGGCACAGCCGAGTCAATAGCTTCACCAATCCAGTGCTTCGCGGTTTAAGGGAGGTATACAGGGAGTCAATCCGATGTACACTACTGGTAATGGGCACCACAATTCACGGTTTGAATATCGAAGTAGATAGTCAAACCGTCGGAGAACATTACCAGTTCGTATAATGTCATTATTTTCAACGAATACCATACCTTTCGAGATCCTAACACGCTGTAACAAGTGTCTTGCTTAATGTTCACTGAAACAAATTAGGCGACATTTTAGCAGATGGACAACTTTTTTTCATGTATGAATAGCAAAATCGTGAGTCAAACGGTTGGAGAATGATCGTACCTCCTTTGAAAGTCGCACATCTAAGTCAATAATTTCAGCTATATTCTTGAGATTCCGAGAGTCAAACCTTGCATTCAAGGTGTTAATCCGCTAAATAGTATTGACAATAGACACCTTAATTCACGGTTTGAATATTAAAGTTGTGCGTCACGCCGATGGAGAACGTTACCAATTTGCGTAACGACCTACTTTTTGCCTGATACCTCACCATCAGAGATCCTAACGCGCCGAATCGAGAATATAACTTTGTGGTCAGAGATACAAGTAACTATACATATTAGTGAGAGGCACCTTAATTTCATGTACGAATATGACTATCGAGCGTCAAACCGTTGGAGAACGTTATCAATTGGTATAGAGTCTAACTTTTCGCCGAAGAGCGTACCTCCCGAGAAGCTAAACCGCTGTATCGAATGTATAACTTCGTGGGCAGGGAAGCAAAATAGTACAAATTTTAGAAACGGGCAACTTAAAATCATCTACGAATCATAAGATCCAGGAATAAACCTTTCGCGAAATTTACCATGCTCCTTGTGAGTCGAACAGCTATGTCAATGGTTTCAACTATCCTGCGATTCTGCGAGTCACGCCATGTATTCCCGGAGTTAATCTGTTGAACAGTATTGGCAATAGACTCCTTAATTCGAGGTTTGAATATTAAATTTGAACAACAAACTGTTTCAGTGCTATGCCAATTGGTATGAAGACACACTTTTTACCGAATACATTACCTTTCGGGAAACTATCCCGCTGTATTGAGAGAATATCTTCGTGATCAGAGAAGTAAATTAGTACACACTTTACTGACGGCACCGTAATTTCGGATATGAATTAGAAGACCGAGGATCAAACCGCACTAGAACGTTGCTACCTTCTGTGAGAGACGAACAGCTAAGTCAATAGCTTCACCTATCCTGTGTTTACGATAGCCAAACCAGGTACTCCAGAAGTAAATCCGCTGTACACTATAGGCAGTGGTAACCATAGTTCACGGTTTCATTACTAAAGTACAGAGGCTAACATTTGTAGAATGTTAACTATTGGTATAATGTCAAACGTTTTACAGAAGACCTAACCCTCCTAGTGCCCCATCCGCGGTATCGAGGGAATAAATTCGAAATCAGAAATACAAATTAGTATACACTTTAGTAACGGGCGCGCTAACTTCATGTATGTATTCAAAGGCCTAGTGTCAAACTGTTCGAGAACATTACCAACTTCTTTGAAACTTGAACGACAGAGTCAATAGCTTCACGAGCCCTATGATTCGGAGAGGCAAACCAGGTATTACGGAAGTGCTTCCCCTGAACGGTACGGGCAATAGACACCTTAATTCAAGGTTTGAATATTAAATCAGGCAGTCAAGCCGCTGTAGATTATTACCGATTTGTGTAAAGTCAAACACGTTACCGTAGGCTTTACCTACCGGGAAGCTGACCCGCTATATTGAGGTCATTACTTCCTTCTCCGTGAAGTAGGGTAGTAGACATTTTTGTGATGTACACCATAATTACATGTATATATTTGAAGTTCGAGGGCCAAACCCTTTGAGAACGTTACCACCTTCTTAGAGAGACGAACGCTAAATCAATAGCTACACTTGTACTGTGATTCCGAGATCGAAAGCGGGTATTCCGAGAGTTAATCGACAGTGCAATATAGTCAATGGACACGATAATTAACGGTATTCATATTAAGGTTGGGCGTCAGACCTTTGTGGAACGTTACCTATTGGTATATTGCCTAACCTCTACCGAAGGACTTAACTTCCTAAATCCTGGCCCGCTGTATAGACCGTCATGCTTCCGGTTCATGGAAACAAATTAGTAGACATTTAAGAATACGAGCACCTTATTTTTATACGTGAATAGCAGAATCGAGAGTCAAATCTCTCGAGAAGGTTACCACCTTCATTCAGAGTCGAAATGCTAAGTCAGTAGCTTCGCCTATGCTGTGATTCCGAGGGCTAAACCTTGTTTTCCGGGCGTATATCCGCTGAATAGTATTGGGTATAGACACCTTAATTCACGGTTTGATTATTAGCCTAAAGCGTCAAACCGTTGTAGATCGTTACCTATTTATATAGAGTCAAACTTCATCCCGAACGCTTTAACTTCCGAGATGCTATCCCGCTGTATCCAGAGTATAACATCGTGTAAAGTGTATCAAATTACAAGAGATTTTAATGACGGGCACATTGGCTTCATTTGTGAAATAGTAGATCGAGTGACCATCCGTTCGGTAACGTTCTCACATTCTTCGAGAGTCGCACAGCTCATTTAGTAGCTTCACCTGCTCTTTGATTTCCGATCGTCAAATGAGGTATCCCAGGAGTAAATCTGCCGACAATATTGGCATTAGTCGTCCTCTTTCACGGTATATACATTAAAGTACATAGTTAAACCGTTGTAGAACGATATCTATTGGTACAGATTCAAACTTCTTACCGAAGGCCTTACCTTCCGCGATCCTCATATTCATCATCGAGAGTATAACCTCGTGTTCAGAGAAAGAAGTTAGTACTCATTCCAATGACAGGCAACATAACTTCATGTCTGAATTAGAAGATCGATGGTCAAACGGATTGATAACTTTGCCGCATCCTCTAATGGACGGACGGCTAAGTCAATACCATCACCCATCCCGTGATGCCGAGAGGCAACCAGGGAAAGTCGAGAGTTATTTCACTGGAGAGAATTGGCAATTGACACCTTAATTCACGGTACGAATATTACCGTCGAATGTCAATCCGTCGCAGAACATTACCAATTGCTTTAGGGTCATCCTTTTCACCGAATACATTACCTTCCATGTGCAGAACTCGTTTTAGCGAGTGTCATTCCTAGTTCTCACGGAAGCAAATTAGGAGGAATTATGCAAACGGACGCCTCATATTCATGTACCAATAGAAAAATGGGCAGTGAAACCGTACGAGGACGATACCACCATCTATGAGAGTCGAGCGACTAAGACTATAGCTTCTCCCATTCAGTGATTCCGAAGGTCAAAGCAGGTATTCCAGGAGTAAATACACTGATCATAATTGGCATTAAACACAATAATTCACTGCATGAATATTCAGTTTGAGATCCAAACCGTCGGACATCATTACCAAATGGTATAAAGCCTTTTACCCAATACTTTATCTTCGGTGAACCAATCCCGATGTATCGAGAGCATATCTTTGAGTCCTGGGAAACAAATTTGAATACATTTTATTGACGTCCACCTTAATTTCGGGTTTGAATTCGATGATCGCGAGTCAAGCCATTCGAGAACGTGACAACCTTCTTTAGGAATCGAAGGGCTGTGCCAGTACCTTCACCCATTCTGTGATACCTAGAGCCATACCAAGTATTCCTGGAATAAATCTGCCTTACAGCATTGGCATTGGACACTCTATTTCAAGATATAGATATTAAGGTGCAGAACCGAACCGATGTAGAACGATAGCTATTTCTATATAGTCAATCCTTTCCCGGAGGAATTTCCATCCATAATGCTAACCCCCTGTATCAAGAGCATAACTACGCATCAACTGAAAGAAATTAGTATGCATTATAGACACTGACACCTTAACTTCATGTACGAATTACAATATCTAGGTTCAAAGCATTCGAGAAAGTTTGCACCTTTTTGAGATTCGAACTGCTAAGTCAACAGCTTGACCTATCCTGTGATTCATAGAGACAAACCAGGCACTTCGGGAGTAAATCCGCTGAAAACTAATGGTAATAGATACCATAATTCACGGTTTGAATATTAAAGCAGAGAGTCAAACAGTTCTAGAACGTTGCTTATCGCTATAGAGTCAAAAATTTCACCGATAGCCCTACCTTCGGAGCTGCCAACCCGTCGTATCGAGAGTACAACTTCCTGTACAGAGGAAGAAATTAGTAAACATTTTTCTGACGGGCACCTTATTTTCATTATCAACAAGAAGATCGAGGGCCAAGCCACTCGAATACGGGGCCACCTTCTTCACAGATTGACGGCTAAGTGAATAGATTCTCCTATCTTGAGATTCTGTGGGTAAAACCAGGCATTCTTGGAGTAAATCCGCTGAACATTCTTATCAATAGACACCTCAACTTACGGTTTGAATATTAAAGTATAGCACCAAACTGTCTGAGTTCGTTTCTAATTGTTATAAAATCAAACGGCGTAATGAAGATGTAACCCACCGATGAACCTGTGGGATACCCACCGGGCACCTTAAATTCCTCTATGAATTTGAAGATCGATTGTAAAACAGTTCGAAAACACTACCACCCTCTTTGAGATTGGAAAGGCTAAGTTAATAGCTTTAACGATCTTGTGATTCAGACAGTCAGACCAGCTATTCCGGGAGTAAATTCGCTGTACAGTATTGGCCTCATACACCCTATTGCACGGTATAAATATTAAAGTACAGAGTCACACAGTCGAACAGCTCTACTTATTGCTATATAGTCTAACTTTTCACCGATGGTCATACCTTCCGAGAAGCTAATCCGCTGTATCGAGAGTACGACTTCGTCGTCAACGCAGTAAAATAGCACAAATTTTAGTAACGAGCAACTTCATTTCATCTATGAGTCAAAGGATCGAGGGAGAAACGGTTCGGGAACGTGACCACTATCGTTGAGAGTCGCTCGGATAAGTCAATTGCTGCACCTATCCGGTGATTCGAGATTCAAACGAGGTAATCTACGTTTAAATCCGATGTACATTATCGGCACTAAAAACCCTATTTTCCGGTAGAAATATTAATGTAGAGGGTTATACAGTTGTAGAACGTTACCTATTGGTAGGGAGTAAAACATTTTACAGATAACCCAACCTCCGGAGACGATACCCTGCCCTATCGAGGGGCTAACTTTGTGTTCAGAGATGTAAATTAGAATACATTTTAGTGACGAGCCCCTTAAATGGAAGATCAATGGCCAAACCGTTCGAGAACGTTACCATCTTCAATGAGAGACGAATGGCTACGTCAATAGCGCCACCTACACAGTGATTCGGAGTGTCAGACCAGGTATTCCAGCAAAAACTCCGCTGAAGACTTTTAGCAATAGACACTATAATTCGCGGTTTGAATATCATAGTACCGCTTAAAACCGTTTGAAAGCGTTACCAATTCATATAAAGTCAAACGTTTTACCGATGGCCGTACCATCCGCGAACCTCTTCCGCATTATCGAGAGTGTAACTTCGTGTTCAGAGCATCAAATTAGTAAATATGTTAGTGACAGGGTCCTTAATTTCATTGCGGATAAGAAGGTCGAGGATCAAAGCGTTTGAGAACGTTATCACCCTCTTTGAGAGTTGGACGGCTAAGTCTACTGCTTCATCTATCCTGTGATTCCGCGAGCCAAATCAGGTAATCCGTCAGTAAGTTCGCTAAGTTTATTGGCAACTGAGATCTTAATTATACGCTATGAATACTACTCTAGAGAGTCAATCCGACGGAGAACACTACAAATCAGCATAACGTCATTCCTTTGACCGAACACCACCTTCCTGGAGCCTATCCCCCTGTAGCTAGTGTCTTACTTAATGTGCGCGGAAACAAATTGTGGTAGTCAGATTAGAGGACGGACACCACATGTTCTTGTATAAATATCAAAACTGAGGGTCAAGGCGTTCGAGAACGTTACCACCTTCAGTGAGAGACGAACGGCCAACACAATAGCTTCACCTTTCCCGTGATTCCGAAACTCAAACCCGGTATTCCAGGAGTAAGTCTGCTGAAGAGTATTGGCAAACGACAGCTTAATTCACTGTATGAATAATAAAGTAGAGCGTAAAACCGTTTGAGAACGTTACCAATTGGCTTAACGTCATACTCTTTACCGGAATCATGACCTTACAAGATCATAAGCCGCTGTATCGTGTGTACAGCTTCGTGTTCACAGAAACAAATTACTGTCCATTGTAGTGACGGGCACCTTCATTTCATGCATGAATAAGAAGATCGAGCATCAAACTCCTCAAGATCTTTACCACATTCTCTGAATGTCGAACGGCTGTGTCAATAGCTTCACATACTTTTGTGATTCCGAGAGTCAAACCGTGTGTTCCAGGAGTAAATCAGCTTAACGGTATTAACAATAGACACACTAATTCGCGGTATGAATATCAAATTAGAACGTAAAACCGTATGAGAACATTGCCATTTGGCATAAGGACATTCTATTTATCTCATTCCATATCATCAGAGAACATAATCCGCAATATCGAGGGTATAACATCTTGTTCAGCATTACAAATTAGTAGACATTTCAGTGACGGGCACCTTAACACTTCGGGATAGAGTTTGACTCTATAGCATTAGGTTCAACAACGTTATGACGGTTTGCTTCATTATTTATCATTTATTGGCCGGAGCCACAGGATGCGTGAAGCATTTGACATAGCCTTTCGACACTCAAAGATGGTGGAATCGTTCTCGAGCGGATTGTCTCCTGATTTTGTAATTCATACATGAAGCTATGGTAATATTAAAATGTATACATATATTTCTCTCTACACGTAGTTATACTATAGATACGCCGGGATAGCATCACGGAAGGGAGGGCTATCGGTAACAGGTTTGACACTATGGGAGTAGGTAATGTTCTTCAACGGTTTGTTGATCAGTTTCAGAATGCATACCGTGAATGAAGATGTCCGCTGCCAGTACTACAGGGACTGTCTCCCTGAATTCCTTGTTTGACCTTTGGAATAACAGGCTAGGTGCAGCTATTGATCTACAGGTACGGCATTCGAAGGAGGTGATAACGTTGTACAACTATTTGACGGTCGCTTTTCTAATTCGTGCATGAAATTAAGATGTACGTCACTGAAATGCGTACTAATTTGTTTCCTTGGACACGAAATCATTATCTCCATACAGTGAGATGTGTTCTCGGATGGTAAGGCCTTCGGTAAAAAGAGTAACTGTATAACAATTAATAATGATCTCCGATAGATTGACTCTCTACTTTGATGTTCATACCGTGAATTATGATATCAGTTGTCTATATAATTTAGAGGATATATTCCCGCAATGACTGGTTTGTCTCTCGATATCACAGGATAGGTGAAGCTATTGATTTATACGTTCCACACTCAAAGAAGTTCGTGCCGTTCTCAAACGGATTAACACGTAACCTTCTAATTCATATATGAAACTAAGGTGCCCGTCACTCAAATGATTACTAATTTCTTTCTCTGAACACGAGGTTATACTCTCGACACAGTGTGTCAGTTTCTTCGGAAGAATAGGTATTCGGAAAGCGAATGAATTTATATACATTGGTATTGTTCTCCGGAGGCTTGACACAATACTCTAGTGTTATACCGTGAATTATTGTGTCTATTGCCTATACTGTTCAGCGGATTTACTCCAGGAGTATCTGCTATTACTTTCGGATGCACAGGATATGTGGAACTACTGACTTAGCCATTCGATCCACATAGAAGTTTGTAGCGGTCCCGAGCGGCTTGACCCTCGATCTTCCAGTTCATACATGACATTAATCTGCTCGTCACTAAAATGTACACTAATTTGCCCACCGATCTGGATAATATACTCACGATGAAGCGGGTGATGTGCGCGGAAGGTAATGTCGTCGGTAAAACTATTGACTTCATAGCCAATGGTAAAGTTCTCTAACGGATTGACGCTCTATTTTAACATTCAAACTGTGAATTAAAGTGACTATTGCCAACACTGTGCAGCGAATTTACTCGAGCAATAACTGGTCTGTCGCTCAGAACCACAGGGTAGGTGATGCTATTGGCATAGCCGTTTGTCTCTCACAGAAGGTGGTAACGTTCCCGAACGGTTTGACACTCGATCTGCTAATGCATGCATGAAATTAAGGAGCTCGTCAATAAAATGTATACTATTTCATACCTCTGAACCCGGTGTTATACTCCCGATAAAGCGAGTCAATTTTTCGGTGGGTAAGGGCTTCAGTGAAACGTTAGTCTTTATAGCAATTGGATACGCACTCATACGGTTTGCCGATCTACATTAATATTGAAACCGAGAATTATAGTGTCTAATGCCAAGAATCTTGAGCTCATTAACTACCGGAATGTCTGGTTGAAGTCTCGAACTCACAGGATAGGTGAAGCTATTGGCTAAGCCGTTCGAGCATCAAGGAAGATGGTAAAGTATGCGAACGGTTTGACACCCGATCTTCTACAGCAGACATGAAATTGAGGATTGCGACTCTAGGGTGTATACTAATTTGTTTCTCGGAACGCGAAATTATCCTTTCGATGCAACCGTTGCGGTTCTCCGAGGATAAGACGAGCTATGAAAATTTGGCTCTATACCATTTGTATCGCTCTGAAATAGTTTTACCCTCTACTTTAATGTTCAGACAGTGAATTGAGGTGTCCATTGCCAATACTGTTCATCGAATTTACTCCCGGAACACCAGGTTTGACAACCGGAAAAACAGGATATGTGAAGCTATTGACTTAGCGGGTTGAATCTCAAATGAGGTGGTTGCGTTCCTGTAATGTTTGATACTCGATCTACTAATTCATGCGTGAAATTATGGTACCAGTCACTAAAATGTATACAAATGAGTTTCGCTGATCACGGAGATAAACTCCCGATACAGAGGGTTAGGTTCTCAGGATGTACGGATTTCCGTTAAATGATTGACTCTACACCAATATATAATGTTCTTTGACAGTATGCCGGTCTGCTTTAATATTCATACCATGAATAAACCTGTGTAGTGCCAATATTGTTCAGCGAATTTGCTCCAAGAATACCTGTTTCGACAATCGGAATCACAGGATAGGTGATGCTATTGACATAGCCGTTCGACTCTCAAATATGGTGGTAACGACCTCGAACGGTTCGGCTATGGATCTTCTTATTCATACATGAACTTAGGGTGCTAGTTCCTAAAACGAATACTAAGTTGCTCCATAAAGCACGAAGTTATACTCTATATACTGCGGGTTTGGCTATCCCACGGTAAGGCTTTCCGTAAGAAGATTGAAAATACACAAGTCGGAAATCTTCAACGACGGCATACTCTCCACCTTAATATTCACATCGTTTGATTAAGCATGTTTATATCTAATTCTGTTCTGGTGATTTACTCCAGGAGCACCAGGTTTGACTCTCGGAATCGCAGGATAGTAGTTGCCATTGACATAGCCGTTCGACTCTCAAAGGAGGTGGGATCGTACTCCAAGGGATTGACCCTCGACATTGCTAATCTTACATGAAAAGATGGTGTCCGTCTGCTGAAATGTCCACTAATTTGTTTCCGTGAGCACTAAGCATGATACACGCCACCGCGTGTTCGGTTCTAGGAAGGTAAAGTATTCGGTATGTAGTACTCCTTTATACCAATTTTTTATGTTCTCCAACGGATTGACTCCCTTCTAAAAATTGAAACAATGAAATGAGGTATTTCCTGCCCATATTTTTCAGCGGACATACACCTTAGACAGCACGATTGACTCTCAGAATCACATGACGGGTGGAGCTATTGACTCAGCAGTCCGACTGTTAAAGAAGGTGGTTACATTCTGCGCCGGTTTGACTCTGTACTTTAATATGTATACCGTGGAGTAGGGTGTCAATTGCCAATACTGTTCAGCGGATTTTAATCCCGGAATACCTGATTTGTCTCTCGGAATCGCAGGATACGTGACGCTATTGACTTAGTCGTTCGAATCTCATAGACAGTGGTAACGTTCTTGAACGGTTTGACTATCGATCTTCTAATTCATGCATGAAGTAAAAGTGCGCGTCAGTGAAATGAAGTCTAATTTCTTTATCTGAACACGAAATTACACTCTTGGTAGTGCCTGTGATTTTCGCGGAAGGTAAGGCCTTCTGTAAGACTTTTGACGTTATACCAATTGGTAATGCTCTCAAACGGTATCACGGTCAATTTTAATTTTCAAACCGTGAAACTAGGTGTCCATTGCCAATACAGTACATGGCAATTACTCCGGGAATACATGGTTTGTCTCTCGGTAAAACAAGACAGGCGAAGCTGTGGACTTAGCAGTCCGACTATGGAGGTTGGTAGTAACATTCTCGAACAATTTGACTCTCGATTTTTGTACTTATACATTAAAATGTGGCGTGTATCTGCTAAAATCTCTACTAA
The DNA here is from genome assembly GCF_051020765.1 of Lasioglossum baleicum. Classification (NCBI taxonomy): domain Eukaryota; kingdom Metazoa; phylum Arthropoda; class Insecta; order Hymenoptera; family Halictidae; genus Lasioglossum; species Lasioglossum baleicum. Next base: position 126,031 of record NW_027469350.1, read on the forward strand.
TTTGTTTCCGCGAACATTAAATAGAAAACTCACTACAGCGAGTTAGGCGGCTCGGAAGGTAAGACCTTCGGTAACGTGTTTGCTTCATAACAACTGGTAAAGTTCTACAACGGTTTTATGCTCTACTATAATATTCGAACAGTGAATTAAGGTGTCTATTAACAATCCTGTCCAGCGCATTGATTCTCGGATTACCTGGTTTGACTCTCGGAAATGCAGGACAGTTGTATGTATTGACTCAGCCGAGAGACTCTCAAAGAAGGTGGTAATGATCCTGAACGGCTTCACCCTCGACATTCTAAGGTTGACATGAAATTATGGTGCCTAACACTAAAATGTAAACAAATGTATTTCCATAACCACAAATTCATACTCTCGATACTGTGGATTATCTTCTCTGAATATATGACCTTCTTTATATGGTTTGACTCTATACGAATACGAGACGGTCTATACCAGTTTCACGGTCTGATTCAATATTCATACCTAGAACTATGGTGTCTACTGCCAATATTGGACGATGCATTTAGTGCAGGAGTACCTCGTTTGACTTTCGGAATCACATGACAGGTGATAGTATTGAATTAACTATTCGAATCTCAAAGAATGTGATATCGTTATCGAACTGTTTGATACCCCATCATCTTATTCGTACATGAAATTAAGGTGCCCGTCGCAAAAATTTCTACTTATTTGTTTCTCTGAACACGAAGTTATACCCACGATAGAACAGGATATGACCCCAGAAGGTAAGGTATGCCATAAAGAATATGACGTTATATCAATTCGTAACGTTCTCAAGCCGTTTGACAATTTACTCTAATTTTCATTCTGTCAATTAATATTTCTATTGGCAATACTGCTCAGCGGGTTTGCTCCTTGAATACCAGGCCTTACTCTCGGAATCACGGGATAGGTAAAGCTATTGACTTAGCCGTTCATCTCTCAAAGAAGGTGGAAACGTTCTAGAGCGGATAGATTAGAATCTTTTTATTCATAAATGAAATTAAGCTGCGCGTCTGCTAAAATGTGTAATAATATTTTTCTCTGCACACAAAGTTATACACACGATACAACCGATTATTCTCTCGAAAGGTAGGGTATCCGGTATGGAGTATGACGTTGTACAAATTTGTATCGTTCTCAAACGGCAGGACGCACTACTTTAACATACAAACTGCGAAATACGAAGTGCCACTGCCATTACTGTACAGCGGATTTACTCCTGATATGCTCGGTGTGACCCTCGGAATCATAGGGTATGTGAAACGATTGACTTAGCCGTTCGTCTCTTGCAGATGTTGGTAACGTTCTCGAACTGCTTCACCCTCGATCTTCTAATTCAGGCGTGAAATTAAGGTACTCGTCCCTAAAATGTGTACTAGTTGGAACCACTGAACACGCTGTTATACTCTCGAAAGTGCGGGTTAGTTTCTCAGACGGTAAGGCCTTCTGCCAGAAGTTAACTCTATTCGCATATGTAGCGTTCTGCAGCGGTTCGAATGTTGTTTCCGTGTACACTAAGCATGGCAGTCGCTACAGCGGTATAGGTTCTAGGAAGGTAATATATTCGGTCAACAGAATGACACTATACCAGTTGGTAATGTTCTCCGACGGATTGACCATCAACGTTAATATCCATACCGTGAGGTAAGGTGTGTATTGGCAATAATGTGCAGCTGATTGACTGCAGGAATGACAGATTTGACTATCGGAATCATAGGATAGGGCCAGCTATAGACTTAGCCGTTCAACTCCCAAGCATGGTGGGAAGTTTCTCTGTTGATTTGAATCCCTATTATTCAGTTTATACATGAAAATAAGGTGTCCGTCTGCTGAAATGTCTACGAATTTGTTTCCGTGGGCAGGAAGCATGATACACGCTACAGCGAGATATGTTCTATGAAGGTAATGTATTCGGTAAAATGAAGGACTCTGTACCAATGTGTAACGTTCTCAAACAGTCCGACACACTATTATCATATTGAAAGCGGATTCATGGCGTCTATTGCCAATACTGTTTAGAGGATTTACACCCGGACTACCTGGTTCGACGCTCGTAGTCGCAGAATAAGTGAAGCTCATGACGTTGCCGTTCGAATCAGATAGAAGGAAGTGACGGTATCGTATGGCTTGAGACTCGATCCTCTAATTCATACTTGGAATTAATGTGCTTTTCGTTGAAACGTATACTATTTCGTCCCACTGGACACGAATTTATACTCTCGATACTGCGGGTTATCTTTTCCGAAGGTTGGGCTATCGGTAAAGTGTTTGTCTCTATACCAATAGGTAACGTTCTGCAACGGTTTGACGGTCTGCTTTAATATTCAAACCGTGAATTAAAGTATCTATTGATAATACTGTTCGGCGTATTTACTCGCGGAGTACCTGACTTGACTCTCGGAACCTCAATATAGGTGAAGCTACTGACTTAGCCGTTTGCGACTCAATCCACTAATTCATACATGAAGTTAAGGTGCCCGTCACTGAAATGGAGAATAATATCTGTCTCTGAAAGGTATGTTATTCCCTCGATACAGTGGGTCAGTTTTTCAGAGGGAAAGATATTCTGTAATACCCTTAACCCTACACGCATAGTTAACGTTCTACATCGGCTTTAATATTCAAACTGTGAAGTGAGGTGTCTATTACCAATTCTGAACAGCGCATTGGCTCCCGGAATATCTGTTTTGTCCCCGTAATTCACAGGATAGGTCAAGCTGTTGATATAGCCGCTCTACTATCAAGGTATGTGGTAACGTTCTCGAACAGTTTGACACTCGGCCCTCTCATTCGTACACGAAATTAATGTGCCCGTCACGAAAATGTATGCCAATTCCTTCCTTTGAATACGCTGCCATACTCTCGATGCAGCAGGTTAGGTTTTCGCAAGGTAAGGCCTTTGATGATGCATTTTACTGTATACAAATTGGTAACGTTCTCCAACGGTTTGAAGCTCGATATTCTAATTCATACATGAAATTAAGGTGCACATCACAAAAATGTATCGTTATTTGTGTCACAGAACACGAAGTTATACTCTCGATTCGGCGGGTTAAGATCTCGAATGGTAGTGTCTACGGTAACGACGTTGTACCAACTGGTATCGTTCTCAAACGTAATGAAGCCTTACATTAATATTGAGACTAGGAAATAAGGTGTACATTGCCATTACTGTAAAGCGGATTTACACCTGATATACCTGGTGAGATACTCGCAATCACAGGATAGGTGAAGCTATTGTCTGAGATGTGCGATTCTCAAAGTTGTTAACGTTCTGTAATGGTTTGACATCCGATTATCCGGTTCATAAATGAAACTAAGGTGTACCGCACCAAAATGTGTACTTACTTGTATCTTTCAACACGATGTTACACACTCGATACAGCGAGATACGCTTGCGGAAAGTAAGGCATTCGGCAAAACGTTTTACTGCATACCAATTGGTAACGTTCTAAGATGAATTGAATACGTAATTTAATAGTTAAACCATAAAATACTGCGTATAAAGGCAATACTGTACAGTGAATCTACTCCCGCAATACCTGGCTTGACACGCGGAATTACACGATTGGTAAAGCTACTGTCATAGGCGTTCGATTTTAAGTAATGTGGTACTGTTTTCGAACGGTTTGGCACTCGATCGTTCAATTCATACATGGAGTCAAACTGCCAGACAATATTATCAATTAAAGTAAAGTCATTCTTTTTAACCTATACGTTACCTACCGAGAATCTATCCCGCTGCAGCGAGTGTCTATCTTATCTTTCACGGAATCAAATGAGCAGATATTTCAGCAGTCGGACACCTCCGTTTCACGGATGGATAACAAAATCAAGAGTCAAGCTGTTCGAGATCGTTAGCATCTTTTTTGAGACTCGTACTGCAAAGTCAATAGCTTCACCGACCCTGTTATTCCGAGGGTCAGACCAGGAATTCCGGGAGTATATCCGCAGTATAGTATTGGCAATAGACACCTTAATTCACAGTAAAAATAGTTCAGTACAGAATCATACCGTTGTAGAACATTACCTACTGGCATAGAGTCTAACACTGTATAAGAGGCCTCACCTTCCGTGAAGCTAACCCGCTGTACCTAGAGTATAACTTCGTGTTCAGAGAAGCAAGTTAGTGTACGTTTCATGACTGGCACCTTATTTTAATTTTTGAGATGGACACACCGTTCGAGGTCGTTATTACCTTCTCTGAGAGTCGAACAGCTAATGCAATAGCTTCAATTTAGCTTTGATTCCGATGGTGACGCCAGGTATTCTTCGTGTAAATCGGCACTTCAGTATCGGTAATTGACACCATAATTTACGGTATATATGGTGACATAGAGATCCGAACCATCATAGAACGTTACCTATTGGTATAGATTCAAACCTTTTTCCGAATAGCTCACCCTCCGAGAAGCTAACCCGCTGGAGCGACTGTCTTGAAAATGTTCGCTAAAACAAATTAGGACACACCTTGACGAACGAACACCACATGTTTCTGTGTAAATATCAGCATCGAGAGTCAGAGCTTTCGAGAACTTTACGACCATCCTCGAGATTCGTACAGCTCAGTCAATATCTTCGGTAAAATGATAGACTTCATAGCAAATGGTAACGTTGTACAACGGTTTGACGGTCGACATAAATAATCAAACCGTGAATTGAGGTGTCTATTGCTAACACTGATCAGCGGATCTACATCTGGAATACCTGGTATGATTTTCCGCATCTCGGGAATGGTGAAGTTATTGAATTAGTCTTTCGCACTTCAATGGTGGTGGTAACGTTTTCGAACCGTTTGAACATGGATATTCTAATTCTTACATGAAATTAAGGTGCGCGGGACTAAAAGGCATACCAATTTCCTTGCGTGAACACGAAGTTATACTCTCGATACAGGGGGTCAACTTCCCGAAAGGAAACGCCTTCGTTAATAATTTGACTCTAGACCAATACGTAGAATTCTCCAACGATTTCACTCCCTACTTTAATACCCATGCCGAGAATATAGGTGTCAATTGCCAATACTATACACAGATTGACTACCAGAATACCTGGTTTGACTCCATAGGAGAAGTTACTGACTTAGCCGATCGTCTGTCACAGAAGGTGCTAACCTTCTCGAACGGACTGGCCGTCCACTTTTTTGTTCAAGCCGTGTATTAAGGCGTCTATTGCATGTACTGTCCATCGCATTTGCTCCAGCAATACCTGGTTTGACTTTCCGATTCACGCGATAGGTGAAGCACTTCACCTAGCCGTTTGACTCTGAAAAGAGGTGGAAACGTTCATGGACGATGCCTGGTTTGATCCTCGGAATCACAGGTTATGTGTAGCAAGTGACTTAGCCGTTCGACGCCCAAAGAAGGTGGTAACGCTCTCTGAAAGTTTGACACTCGATCTTCTGATTCGTAAATGAAATTAAGTTGCTCGTCACTAAAATGTATACCAGGTCGTACCTCTGAGCACGTTGTTTTACTCTCGATACAGCTCGTCAGTTTTTTGGAGGGTAAGAAACTATGTAAGGATATTAACCCTACACGAATAGTTGATGTTCTATAACGGCTTGACGGTCAGCTTTAATATTCAAACGGTGAATTGTGGTGTCTATGGCCAAGACTGTACAGCGCATTTACTCCCCGCATATCAGGTATAACTTTGGGAAGCCCAAGGTATATGACATGGCCGTCGTCTCACACAGAAGGTGGTTATGTTCTCGAACGGTTTGACAATCCATTTTCTAATTCATGAATGAATTTAAGGTGCCGTCACTAAAGTGTATACTAACATGTTTCCCTAAACACGTAGCTATATTCTCGATACGGCGAGTTAGCTTCTACGTCGGTTAGGCATTCGGTGAAACGTTTGACTATATTGCAGATAGTAACATACTCACACGGTGTGGCGCTCCATTTTAATATTCATTACGCGAATTAAGGTATCTATTGACAATTTTCTCCAGCGGATTTACTACCGGAATGCCTGGTTTTTCCTCTCGTAATCCTAGGATAGGTGAAACGATTGATTTAGCCGTTCGACTCTCAACGAAGTAGGACAGGTTCCCGATCCGTTTGACACTCGAACTTCTAATTCATAGAGGAAATTAATTTGCCTGTCGCTAAGATGGATACTACTTGGATTCACTGAGCCCGATGTTATATTCTACATACGGCGTGTTATCTTATAGGAAGATAGTGCCTTCGGCAAAGAGTTTGATTCTAAACAAATTCGTAACGTTCGACGACGGGTTAACTCTCGACATTAATGTCTATACCTATAAATAGGGTGGATGATGCCAATTTTGCACTGTAGATTGTCTTCCAGAATCCCTGGTTTGACTCTCGGAGTCACAGGATAGGTGATGCTACTGGCTTGGCTGTGCGAATCACAAGGACGGTGGTAATGTTCTCGATCGGTTTGGCTCTAGATTTTGTAATTCAAACATGAAATTATGGAGCACGTCACTAAAATCGTTACCAATATGCTTCTCTGGACAGAATGTAATCCTCTCGATACAGCGGGTTCGTACCACAGAAGGTACGACCGTCGGTAAAATGTTTGACTCAATTCTATGACTTAATGTTCATCAACGGTTTCACACAGTACTTTGATATTCATACCCGGAATTACGGTGCCCGTTGCCAATGCCCTTCAGCGGATATAATCCCGGTATAGCTGGTTTGACGCTTGGAATCATGGGCTAGGCGACGCTACTTAATTAGCCGTTCGTCTCTCACAGTAGGTGGTACCGCTTTCAAACTGTTTGACCGTCGAACTTCAATTCATACTTGAAGTCAAGGGTTCAGTCACTGAAATGTAGGATAAACTCCTTCTCTGTACACGAAGTTATACTCTCGACGCAGCCGGTTAGTTGTTCAGCTCTTCGGTAAAACCTTTGACTTTATTGCAATTGGTACCGATCTACACCGGTTTGATGGTCTGCTTTAATATTCAATCCATGAATTAAAGTGTCATTTGCCAACACTCTTCGGCACATTCACTGCCAGAATACGTGGTTTGCCTCCTGGAATCACTGGATAGGTTAAGCCATAGAGTAAGCCGTTCGACGCTCAAAGAAGGTGGTATCGCACTCTAAAAGTTTGACAATCGATCTACTAATTCGTATATGAAATGAAGATGCTCGTCACTAAAATGTATAGCAGGTCGCACGTCTAAGCAGGGTGTTATACTCTCGATACAGCTGGTCAGTTTTTCCTAGGGTAATACACTATGTAAGGATATTAACCCTACACGAATAGGTAATGCTCTACTACGTCTTGATGGCCAACTTAAAAATTCAAACCGTGAACTGTGGTGTCTATTGCCAAAACTGTACAGCACATTTACTCCCGGCATATCTGGTTTAACTTTGGGAACCCCTAGGCATGTGAAATAGCCGTTCGTCTCACACAGAAGGTGGAAATTTTCTCGATCTGTTTGACACTCGATCAACTGCGTCATGCATGAAATTAAGGTGCTTGTCAGTAAATGTATACTAGTTCGTACCTCAGTACACGGTGTTATACTCTGGATATAGCGGTCCAGTTCTTCGGAGGGTAAGGCATTCTGTCAGAATATTAAACCTGCACGAATAGGAAATGTTCTACAACGGCCTGAGGGCCTGCTTTTATATTCAAACCTTGAATTGAGGTGCCAATTGCCAATCGTGATCAGCGGATTTACTCCCGGAGTACCTGGTTTGCCTCTCGGAATCACAGTATAGCTGAATCTACTGGCTTAGCTGTGCGACTCTCATAAAGGATTGTAACGTTCTCCAGCTATTTGACTCTCGATTTTTCTACTCAAGCATGAAAATAAGGGGTCCCACTGCCAAAATATCTAGAGATTTGTTTTTGCGCAAACAGTGAACAAGGCGCTCCCTACAACGAGATTGGTTCCCGGAGGGCATGGTATTCGGTATAAAGTATGACTATGATAATATGACCAATTGATAATGTTTTCCGACAGCTTGAATTTCAACCTGAATTTTCAGAACGTGAGTTAAGGTGCCTATTGCATATACTGTTCAGCGGAGTTACTCCTGGAATACCTAGCATGGCTCTCGGAATTTCTGGATAGGTGATGCTATTCTCTTAGCCGTTCGTCACTCAAAGCGGGTGGTAACGTTCTCGATCGGTTTGACACCAGACTTTCCAATTCATACATGAAATTAAGGTGCGCAACAGTTGGAAGTATAACAATTTGTATCTTTGAACGCGATGATATACTTTCGATGCAAAGGATAGGCGGCTCGGAGGGTAAGGCCTTCGGTGAACGGTTTGAATCTACACCAATTGGTATCGTTCTACAACGGTTCGACTCTGCACATTAATATTCGAACCGTAAATTGAGTTGTCTATTGCCAATACTCTTCATCGTATTTACTCCCGGAATATCTGGTTTGACCCTCGGAATGGCAGGATACGCGTGGCTCTTGACGTAGACGTTCGAATCTCAAAGAAGGTGGTAACTTTTGTCGAACGGTTTGACCCTCGATTTTCTTATTTTTACATGAGAGCAACTTGTCCGTCTGCTAAAATGTAATCTAATTTCTACCACTGTACGATACATTGCGTTAGGCTGTCAGAGGGTAAAACGTTTGACTTTATACCAACTGGTGACGCCCACAAACAGTTCGACGCTCTACTTCAACATTCATTCCGTGAATTAAGGTTACTATTGCTAATATTGCTCAGCGGATTTACCCCCCGGAATACCTGGCCTGGCTTTCGGAATCGCAGGATATGCGAAGCTGTAAACTTAGCCGTTAGAGTCTTCAGGGAGGTGGTAACGTTCTCGAAAGTTATACTCATGTTTTTTTATTCATATATGCAAATAAGGTGCTCGCTATTAAAATGTATAATAACTTGCTTCTCTGGGTGCGAAGATATAATCTCGATACAGCGGGTTAGCTTCTCGGAAGGTAAGGCCTTTGGTTTAAAGTTTGACTCTACACCGATAGGCAAACTGCAACAATATTCTGTCTGTGTACTTCAATATGTATACCTTGAAGTGGGGTGCCCAATGCCCATACTGTGCTGGAGATTTTCATCCGGAATACTTGGTCTCTCTCTTGAAATCACAGAATAGGTGAAGCTTCTGTCTTAGCCGTTCGGCTCCCAAAAATGGTCGTAAAATTGTCGAACGGATTGACATTGGATGTTCTGATTCATACATGAAATTATGGTGCCCCTGGCTACAATGAATGCCAACTTCTTCCTCTGAACAAGAAGTCATACTCTCGATACAGCGAGTTAGGTTCACGGAATGTATGGATTTCGGTAATAGGTTTGTCGCTTCACCAATGGGTAACTGTCTACAATGGGTTCACGGTCCGCTTTGATATTCGTGATGTGCATTCAGTTTAAGACTGCCAATACAGAACAGGGAATTTGCTCCCGGAATCGCAGGAAAGTTGAAGCTATTGACGAATCTCAAGGAAATTGGCCACGTTATCGAACTGTTTGACCGGGATCTTCGAATTGACACATGATATTAAGATGCCCGTCACGAAAACGCATACTACCTTGATTCTTCGAACACGCAGTTATACTCTCGAAACAACGGGTTTGCCTCACGGAAGGTAAGGTCTGCCGTAAAAGGTTTGACTCTTTACGAATAGGTAAAGCTCTACAGCGGTTTGATGCTATGCTGTAATATTCATACCGTGAAATAAGCTGTGTATTGCCTAAACTGTTCTGCGGATGGACTCCCGGAGTACCAGGTTTGTCTGTCGAAAAACGTATGTATTATATATGTATTGCTCTACAATGGCCTGACACCCAGCTTTTAATATTCAAACCGTGAATCAAGGTGTCTATTGCCTATACAGTTCAGCGCATTTACTCCCGTATTACCTGATATGTCTCTCTGAATCACAGGATAGGTGTAGCTATTGATTTTGCTGTTCATCTCTCACAAAAGGTGGTAACCTTATCGAACAGTTTGAACCTTGATCTTCTTATTCATATTGAACTTAAGGTCCCCGTCACTAAAATGTTTCTAATGCGTTTCCCTGAATACGTAACTATACTCTCGGTACGGCGGGTTAGATTCTCAGACGGTATGGCATTCGGTAAAACGTTTGACTTTATAGTAATTTGTAACGGTCTCACAGGGTGTAACGCTCTGTTTTAAGATTCACTCAACGAATTATGGTATGTATTGCCAATACTGTACAGCGCATTTACTCCCGAACGATCTCGATTGACTATGGGCATCACAGCAAAGGTGAAGCTATTGACTTTGCCGATCGAATCTCAAGGTTGGTGATAACTGTCTCGAACGTTTTGAACATGGATATTCTAATACATAGATGAAACTAAGGTGGCCGTCACTAAAATGTATACTAATTTGCTTCTCTGAGCACCATGTTATACGCTCGAAACGGCGGGTTAGCTTCTCCCATGGTATTGCCATCAGCAAAGTGTTTGATTTCATATCAATTGGCAATGACCTCAAACGGTTTCACGCTCTACTATACTATTCAAACTATACTATTCTACTATACTATTTAATATTCCTAACGCGAATTAATGTGTCTATTTCTAAAACTCTTTTGCCGATTTACTCCCGGAATACCTGGTTTGTCTCTCGGTATCACTGGATCGGTGACGCTATTGACTTAGCTGTCCGACTCTCAGGAAAGATGGTAACGTTCTTCAACGGTTTGCATCTCGATTTCCTAAAACATACATGAAATTAAGATGCCCGTCACTTAAATGTGTACTAGTTTCACTGAACGTGAAATAATAATCTCGATATAGCGGCTTAGGTTCAGGGAGGGTAAGGTTTTCGGTAATAGGTTTGACTTTATACCAATAGGAAACGTTCTCAAACGGTTTCACGCTCTACTTTAATGTTCAAGCCGTGAATTAGGGTGACTATCCCAATACACTTCAGCGGAATTACTATCGGTTTTCCCGGTTTGCCTATCGGAATTACGGGATAGGTCAAGCTATTGACGTAGTCGTTCGTATGTCGCAGATGGTGTTAAAGATCTCAAGCGATTTGACCCTCGACCTTCCTATGCAGAATGAAATTAAGGTCCACATCACTAAGATGTTTACTAATATATTCCTCTGAACGCGAAGCCACACTCTAGATGCGGCGGGTTAGCATCACGGAAAGTAAGGTATTCGGTAGATGGAATGACTTTATTCGAATTGGTATTGTCCTCCAGCGGTTTGACACATTACACTAATATCACTACATTAATTGTCACGGTGTCAGTTGCCAATACTACTCAGCGAATTTCCTCCAAGAATACCTGGTATGACTCTTGGAAACGCAGGATATGTAAAGATATTGACTCAGAAGTTCGAATCTCAAAGGTGGTGGTAACGTTCTAGAACTGTTTGACCCTCGATCTTCTTATCCCTACATGACGTTACGTGGCCCGTCACTGAAATGAATACTAATTTCTTTTTCTGAACACGAAGTTACAATCTCGATGAAGCGGGTGATGTTCCCGGAGATTAAAGACTTCTGTAAAACGTTTGACTTTATACGAATTGGTAACGCTCTCAAACAGATTGACGCTCAACTTTAATATTCAATCCGTGATCTAAGGTGCCTATTGCTAATACTGTATAGCGCACACACTCCCGGAACATCTGGTGTATCTTTTGGAATCACAGGACAGGAGAAGCTATTGGCCGTGCCGCTCATATATGACAGGAGGTCGTAACATTCTAGAACGGGTTAACAATAGTTCAACTAATCCCTACATGACGTCAAGGCTCCCGTCTCTGAAATTAATACTAATTTCCTTCTCTGAAAACCATGTTATTCTCGAGGGGTAAGGTTTTCTGTAAAACTATTGACATTATCCCAATACGAAACGGTCTGCAAATATTTGACTCAGTACTATAATATTCTAACCGTGGATTAAGGTACCCATTTCAAATAGTGTACTGCGGATTGACTCGCGGCATACCTGGACTGCCCATCGGAATAGCAGGTTTGGTGGAGCTATTCGCTTAGCAGTTCGACTTGCAAAGAAGGTAGGATCACTCTCGAAACATTTGACTGTCGATATTTTTAGTGAGGAACATGAAAGTACGGTGTCCCCCTGCTAAAATGTCTACAAATTTGTTTCCGTGAGCACTAAGAATGACACTCGCTAAAGCGGGTTATGTTCTAGGAAGGTAAGGTATTCGGTTAAAGTAGTGACTCTATAGGAATTGGAATTTACTCCGACGGATTGATCTTCTACTCTTATATTCGTGGAGCGAATTTAAGTGGCTATGACCAATACTGTTCAGCGGACTTGCTCCTGGAATTCCAGGCTTGACTCTTAGAATCCCTAGATAGGTGAATCTGTTGACTCCGCAGATCGACACACAAATAAAGTGAAAACGTTCTCGAACGGCTTGACTCACGATCTTCTTACTCATACATGAACTTAAGGTGCCCGTCACTAAAACGTGTACTCATTTGTTTCTCTGAACGCGAAGTTATACCCACGATACAGAGGGATTTTTCTCGGAAGGTATGGTATCCGTAGTATGACGTTATATCAATTGATAACGTTCACCAACGGATTCTAGCTCAATTTCAATATTCAATCCGTGAATTAAGGTGTCCATTGCAAATACTGTTCAGCGGATTTACTACTGGAATACCTTGTCTAACTCTCGGTATTAAAGGACAGGTGAAGCCATTGACTCAGCTGTGCGACCAACAGGAATGGTCGACGCATTCTCGAATGATTTGACTCTCGATTAAACCGATCATACGTGAAAATGTGCCGTTCGTCTGCTAACACGTGTATTAATTTGCTTCCAGGAACATTAAGCAAGTCACACGCTACAGCGAGTTGAGTTCTCGGAAGGCAATGTATTCGGTAAACAGAATGACTTTATACAATTTGGCAACGCACTCAAACAGTCTGACGCTCTACCTTAACATTCAGAACGTAACATGAGGTGTCTATTGCCAATAATCATCAGCGGATTTACTCCCGCAATACATGGTTTTACTCACGAAATCACAGGATAGGTGGTTATAGGCTTAGCCGTTCGGATCTCAGAGATGGTCGTAACTCATCCGCACGGTTTGACGCCCGATCTTCGCATTCATTCATGAAATTAAGTTGCACGCCACTAAAGTTTATACTAGTTCGTACGCCTGAATACGGTTATATGCTCTCGATACTGCTGGTTAATTTTCCGGAGGGCATGGCCATCGGTATTTCGTTTGACATAATAGTAATTGGTAACGTTCTCAGACAGTTTGATGCTCTACGCTAATATACTAACCGTGATTTAAGGTATCTATTGCCAATACTATTCAGCGGACGTACTCCTGGATTACGTGAGATGACTCTCGGAATCACAGGATATATGGAGTTATTGACTTACCCGTTCGACTCTCATAGACGGTGCTAAAGTTCACGAACGGTTTCACCATCGATTTTGTAATTCATGCATGAACATAAGGTGCCCGTCACTGAAATGAATACTAACTTCATTCTCTGAATACGAGGTTGCACTTTCGATGCAGCTGGTTAATTTTTCGGAGGGTTAGGGCTTCGGCAATGTGTCTGATTTTATACCAATTGAGAACGCACTAAAACGGTACGTCGCTGCACGTTATTATTAAGACTGTGAATTATGTAGTATATTACCAATAATGTTCAGTGTACTCTCGGAATAACAAGTATAGGTGAAACGAGTGAAACAGCAGATCGACTCTCAAGGAAGGTCGCAACGATCTCTAACGGATTGATTAACAATCTCCTTATTCATCCATTAGATTAAGGTGCCCGTCGCGAGAATGGACACAATGTTTTTTCTATGAAAACGTAGTTATGCCCTCGATACACCGGATTTGGTAATCGGAAGGTAAGACCTTGCGAAAATGTTTGACACCATAACAATAGGTAATGATCTACATTTGATTGACGCTCTACTTTAATATTCATTCAGTGAATGAACCTGTTCATTGGTAATACAGCACTGCGGATTGACTTCAGGAATACCTGGTTTGAGGCTCGGAATCACAGGATAGTTGAAGTGATAGTTAGATGTGCGACATTTAAAGAAGGTGATAGCGTTCTCGAACTGTTTGGCAATCGATCTTCTAATTCATACACGAATTTAAGGTGCCCGTAACTAACATGTATAATTATTTCTTTCTCTGAACAGAATATTATACCCACGATACTGCGCCTTATGTTCTCGGAAGGTAAGGCACGTGAAGAAGAGTACGACGGCATACCAATCGGTAACGTTCGCAAACGTTTGGACTCCCGACTATAACATTCATTTCGAGAATTAAGGTGTCTGGGGCCATAGGTATGCCGCGGATTTACATCCGGCATACCGTGTTTGCGTTATGGAATCACAGGGTAGGTTTCGCTATTTACTAAGTCAACCGATCCTCAAACAAGGTGGAAACGTTCTTGAATGGTTTGAAGCTCTATCTATATATTTAAAACATGAAGAGAAGGTGATCGTCACTGAACTTCATACTAATTTGCTTGTTCTAATACGACGTTATGCTCTCGATCCAGCGGGTTAGCTTCTCGGAAAGATAGGTATTCTGTAAGTAGAATGACTTTATACCAGTTGGTTCCATTCTTCGACGGTTTGACGGCCTGCAATAATAATGAAACCGTGAACTAAGGTGTCGATTACCAATCCGGTACCACGCATTTGCTATGAAATACCTGCTTTGACTTTCGAAATCACAGGATAGGTGATGCTATTGACTTAGCTGTTCGACACTCAAAGACGGCGATATCGTTCTCGAACGGTTTGGCTCACGATTTCTCTATTCATACATGATAATAAGGTGTCCGTCTGCCAAAATGTCTACTAATTTGTTTCCGTGAGTTCCGTGATACTCGCTACTGCGTGTTGGGTTCTGGGAAGGTAACCTATTCGGTTGGAAGAATGACTGTATACGAATTGGTAATGGACGGAATCACGTCCGCTTTGATATTCACACCGTGAATTAAGGTGACTATTGTCCATGCCGCACAAGGGATTGACTCCAGGAATACCTGCTATCACTATCGGAATAACACGATACCTGGAGCTATTTACTATGTTGTGCGAATTTCGAATAAGGTGATAAGCTTCTCGAAAGGATTGACCATCGAACTTCTAATCCATACAAGTAATTAAGGTGTCCGTCACAGAAATGAATACTAATTTCTTTCTCTGAACACGAAGTTATTCTCTCGATACAGCGGGTTAGTCTTTCGGGTGGTAAGGTCAACGGTATAGTGTTTGACATTCAACTAATTGCTAACGCTCTGAAACGCTTTGACACTCTAATTTAATACTGAAACAGTGAATTAAAGTCTCGATTGCCAATTCTCTCCGGCGAACATACTCTCGGCTTTCCCCGGCTGCCTCTCTGAATCACGGGATAGGTGAAGCTGTTGACTTAGCCGTACGTCTCTCACAGATGGTGGGAACGTTGTCGAACGGTTTGGCTCTCGACTTTTCTACGCGAATGTGAATACAGGGCTTCCGTCTACTAATCTGTATCCGTGAACACTATGCAGCACATTCCGCGCAGCGGGATAGGTTCTCGGAAGGTAAGGTAATTGGTAAGAAGGCAGACCTTATTGAAATTGCTAATCTTCTCCAACGGATAATCTATGTACTTTAACCTTCATACCTCGAGATATGTCGCCTATTACCAAAACTGTTTATCGGATTGACACCCGCAATATCTGGTTTGACTACCAAAATAGCAGGATAGGTGAAGCTATTGACTCAGCCGTTCCTCACGTAAAGAAGGAGGGATCGTTCTCGAAATGTTTGACTCTCGATTATTCTATTCATACATAAAGGTAAGGTTTCCGTCTGATAAAATGTCTACTAATATGTTTCCGTGAGCACTAAGCATGATAGTCGCTACAACGGGATATGATCTTGGAAGGTATGGCCTTCGGTAAAACGTTCGACCTTATTCCAATTGGTATCGCACTCAAACGCTTTGACTCTCTACTTTAATATTCAAATCGTGAATTACGGTGCCGACTGCTAATACTGTTCAGCGGATTCACACCCGGGCTACCTGTTTGACTCACGGAACCGCATGATAGGTGAAGCTATTGACTTAGCCGTTTCGTCTCTCACAGAAGGTGGCAACGTTCCCGAGCGGTCCGTCAATCGATATTCTGACTCATACATGAAGTTCAGGTGTCCGTCACTGAAGTGAATACTAATTTCGCGCTATGAACACGAAGATATATTTTCGAAACGTCAGTTAGCATCTCCGAACGTAAGGTAATTGATAAAGTGTTTGACTCTATACCAATAGTTAACTTTCTACAACGGTTTGACGGTCTGCTTTATCAATCAGACCGCGAATTGAGGCGTCTATTGCCAATAATATAGAGCGTACTTACTCCAGGAATACCAAGTTTGACTCTAGGAATCAATGGATAGGGTGAGGCTACTTGTGTAGCCGCTTGTCTCTCACAGATGGTGGTAACGATCTCAATCGGTTTGATCCTCGAACTTCTAATTCATAAATTAAGGTGTCCATCACTGATATAAATAACAATTTCTTTATCGGAGCACGATGTTATATTCGAGATGTAGGAGGTGAGGCTCGCGGATGTAAACGCCTTCGGTAAAACGTTTGACTTTATGACAATTGGTAACTCTCTTAAACGGTTAGACGCCATATTTTAAAATGCAAGCTATAAATTAAGGTGTCTATATACCATGATGTGCAGCGCATTTACTCCCGGAGAACCTGGTTTTAGTCTCGGAATCAGAGGACAGATAAAGCTATTGACATAGCCTTTCAGGCGTCAAACAGGGTGGTAACGTTCTCGAAAGGTTTGACGATCGATACTCTAATTCATACATAAATTTAAGGTGCCGTCACTGAAATGTATACCACTGTGTTTCTATAAACACGAAGTTATACTCTCGATCGGGCGGGTTAGCATCTCGGGCAGCATGGCTTTCGATAAAATGATTCCCTTTATTGCTACTGGGCACCTTCTCAAAATGTGTAACGCTCTATATTAATATTCGAACCGTGGAGTAACGTGTTTTTGCTGACATTGTTCATCGGATTTACCCCCGGAATTCCAGATTTGCATGGCGTAGTCACAGGAGAGTTGAAGTTAATGACTTAGCCTTTCGTCTGTCACAGCAGGTGTCAAAGTTCTCATGCGGTTTGACACTCGATGTTCTAATCATACACGAAATAAAGGTGCGCGACGTCAGTATGTATACTAATTTGTTTCTGTAAACGCGAAGTTATTCTTTCGGTGCAACAGGTGAGGTTCTCGGTGGGTAAGGCCATCGGTGAAATGTTAGACTTTATACCAATTGGTATAGTTCTACGACTGGTGGACTCTGTATATTAATATTCAATCCGATAAAAATGTTTCTATTGCCAATACTGCTCAGCGGATTTCATCCTGGAGTAGCTGGTTTTACACTCTGAATCACAGGATATGTGAAGCTATTGACTTAGCCGCTCGACTCTCAAACGAGGAGGTATCGTTCTTGATCGGTTTGACCCGCGATGATCGAATTCATTCATGATATTAAGGTGCTCACAACTAAAGTGTATACCATTTCGTACTTCTGAATACTGTTCTGTACTCTCGATATAGCTGTTTTGTTTTTCAGATTGTAAGGTCTGCGATAAGTCGTATGGCCTTACAGCAATTGGTAATGTTCACTCACGGATTGACTGGCTGCTTCGACATTCATACAGAGAGATGATGTATCTATTGTCAATACTGTTCATCGGATTTATTTCCGGTATACCTGGTTTGTCTCTCGGAATCAAAGGATATGTTGTAGTATTGACTTAGCCGTTCGACCTCAATAGAGGGTGGTTACGTTCTCGAATGATTCGACCCTTGATCTTCTAATTCATACATGAAACTGAGGAGCCCGTCACTTAAGTGTATACGAATTTGCTTCTCTGACCACGAAGTTATACTCTCGATACAGCGTGTTAACTACTGGGAAGGTAAGACCTCCGGATAAAAGTTTGGCTATACAGCTATAGGTATCGTTGTACAATGGTTTGGCTGTGCACTTTAATATTTATACTGTGAAATAGGGTCCCTAATGCCCATACTGAAATGCAGATTTACTCTCGGGTTACCAGGTTTGACTCTACGAATCACAGCATAGGCGAAGCTATTGTCGTAGCGGTTCAACTCACACAGAAGATGGCACCGTTCTCGAGCGGTTTGACTCTCAATCCTCTAATTCATATTTTAGAATATGTTGTGCTTGAGCGATAATGCCTACTCACTTGTTTCCGTGAGCACTAAGCATGGCACTGGCTACAGCGTGTTAGGTCCTAGGAAGGGTATGTTTTCGGTAATAAGAATGACTCTATACTAATTGGTAATATTCATCGACGGTTTGACCTACTACGTTAATATTCATATTGTGAATTAAATGGCCTATTGCCAATACTGTACAGCGAGTTGACATCTGGAATAACTGATTTGACCCTCGGAATGACAGGACAGGTGTATCCATTGATTTAGTAGTTGGAGTCTTGAAAAATGTGGTACCGTTCTCGCACCGCTTGTCTCTCGATCGTCCTAATCATACATGAAAATAAGGTGTCCGTCTGCCAAAATGACTACTAATATTTTCCGATGAACTCTAAAGCAGCCAATTACTACAGGCTTTCTCGAAGGTTAGGCCGTTGGTGAACACTTTGACTCTATGCCAATTAGTAATGTTCTACAACGGTTTGACACTGCATTTTATTTATAACTGGAGGTATGGTGTAAAGATCCAATACTGTAAAGCGGGTTTACTTCCAGAGTTCTTGGTTTGAGTTTCAGAATCATTATTCGGGAGTAAATGCGCTGTACAGTATTGGCAATAGACACTTTAGCTCACGGCCTCAATATTATAGCAGGCCGTCAAACCGTCGGGGAACGTTACCAATTGGTATAAAGTCATTCTGCTTACCGAATACGTAACTATCCGTGAAGCTACCCCGCTGGATGGAGAGCATTATTTCGTGTACGGAGCGGCAAATCAGTATGCATTTTATTGACGAGCACCATCGTTTCAAGTATGAATTGGATGATCGTGTGTCAAACCGTCACAGAATGTTACCACCTTCTTGGAGAATCGCACAGCTAAGTCAACAGCGTCATCTATCCTGTGAATCCGAGAGTCAAGACAGACATTCCGGGAGGAAGGCCTCTAAAAACTATTAGCAATACACAAATCAATCCGCGGTATGTATGGTAAAGTAGCGAGTCAAACCCTCGGAGATCATCACCAATTGGTATTAGGCCCTATTTCCGAATACTTTTCCTTCTATGAACATTTCCCGCTATATCGGGTGCATATATTCGCGATCAGAGAAGCAAAATAGTAGACATTTTAATGACGGGCACCTTATTTATATTTATGAATCAAAAAATCATGACTAAAACCTTTGGAGAACGTTACCACCTTCTATAAGTGTCGAACGGCTTTGATAACCGCTCCACCTATCCTGTGATTCTAAGAATCAAACCAGGTATTCGGCGGCCGAGCCCGCTGTACAGTATTGTCATTAGACACGCAATTTCATGGTATGAATATTAATTAACAGAGTCAAACCGTTGTTGAACGTTCCGTATTGCTATGTGTTCAAACTTTTTACCGAAGGCCCTACTTTCGGCGAAACTAACCCGCTGCATCGTGATTATGTCATTGTGTTTAGAGGAACAAATTATTATAAATTTTAGAGACGGGCGCCTCAATGTCATGTGTGAGTTAGTATATTCTGGCTTAACCCCTTTTAGAACGATATACCGTTCTTTCCGTATCGAACGGCTAAGTCTGCAGCTTCACCTGTCCTATGATTCCGAGAGTCAAAGCAGGTATTCCGCGAGTAAATCTGCTATTCAGTATGGGCATTCGGCACCCTATTTCGAGGTATGAATATTAATATCCGCAGTCAAACTGTTGTAGCACGTTACCGATTGATATGGCGTCAAACCTTTCGCAGAAGGCCTTAGCTACGTGAAGCTAACCCGCTGTAGCGACGGTATAGCTTCGTGTTCAGAGAAGCAAATTATTACACATTTTTGTGACGCGCACCTTATTTTCATGTATGTATTCTATGATAGAATATGAAACCGTTCGAGAACGTTACCACATTCAATGATATTCGAACAGCTAAGTCAGTAGCGTCACAAATCCTGTATTTCCAGGAGTCAAGCCTGGAATTCCTTGAGTACATCCGCCGAAGATTGTTGACAGTACACACCTTAATTCACGGTTTGAATATTAAAGAAGAGTGGCAGTACGTTGGAGAACATAAACTATTGTTATAATCACATTCTTCTTAAACTACACCATACATTCCGATTACGCAAGCCGTCATCGCGATTGTCTTGCTTCGAGTCCGCAGGAACGAATTAGTAGACATTTTAGCAGACGGAGACTTTAATTTCATGTATCAGTACGAAGATCGATTGTCTAACGGTCCGAGAGCGTTACCACCTTCTTGGAGGTTCGAACTGCTTGGTCAATAGCTTCACCTATCCTGTGATTTAGAAAGTAAAACCACATACTCCAGGAGTAGATCCGCTGAACAGTATTGGCACCACACACGTTAATTCACGGTATGAAATTAAAGTAAAGAGTCAATTCATAGGAGAACATTACCAACTGTTATAAGGTCTGTAAATTTACCCAATACCTTACCATCTGAGAACCCATCCCGCTGCAGCAATTCCCTTGCTTTGTTTTCACTGAAACAAATGCGTAGATATTTTAGCTGGCGGACACCATATTTTCATGGATGAATTAGATGATCGAGGATGAAACAGTCCGCGAAGGAGACTACCATCTTTCATAGACGAGCGGCTGAGACTATTGTTTCTCCCATCCTGTCATTCCGAGAGTCACATCAGGTATTCCACAAATAAGAGAGTTGTTCCATATGTGCATTAGGCACCCTGTTCCACTGTGTTCATGTTAAAGTTCACAGTAAAACCGTTGTTGCACGTTACGAGTTCATACATTATCATTTTTTTCACAGAAGACATAACCTTACGAGAACCTAACCCGTTCTAGCGAGTGCTTTGCTTAATGTTCACGGAAACAAATTTGTAGAAATTTTAGCAGACAGGCACGATATTTTCATGTATGAGTAGCAATATAGAGAGTCAAACCGGTCGAGAACGTTACCACCTTCTTTGAGAGTCGAACGACTAAGTCACTTGCTACACATAACCTGTGATTCCGAAAGTAAAACTAGGTATTCCAGGAGTGAGTGCATTGAACATGATTGGCAATAGGCATCTTAAATCACGGTATGAATATAAAAGAACAGAGTCAAACCGCTTGAGAAAGTTTACCAATTGCTATAACATCATACTCCATACCGGATACCTTATCTTCCGAGAACCCAACCCGCTGTAGCGAGTGTCTTGCTTAATGTTCACGGAAGCAAATTAATGGTCATTTTAGCGGATGGAATCCGCATTCTCATGTTGAAGGTTCAGCATCTAGAATCAAATCGTTCGAGAATGTTACCACTCTTTTTGAGAGTCGTACGGCGAAGTCTAAAGCTTTACCAGTCCTGTGCTACCGAGAGTCAAACCAGCTTTACCGGCATTAATTCCACTATACATTATCGGCAGCAGGCACTTCAATTCGCGGCATGAATATTAAATCAGACCGTCAAACCGTTCTACAAAGTTACCTCTTGGTTTAGCGTTAAACATTTTACAGATTGGCTTACCTTCGGAGAACCTAACGCGCCGAATTTAAAGTATAACTTCGTGATCAGAGGGTCAAGTTAGTACATTTTAGTGACACACACCTTTATATCATGTATGAATTTGAAGAACGAGGGTCGAACCTTTCGAGAACATAACCACCTCCTATGAGATTCGACCGGCTAAGTCAATAGCTTCACGTACCCTGTGATTCCGACAGTCGAACCAGGTATTCCGGGAATAAATCCCCTGTACACCATAGGCATTCTATAACCCAATGCACGGAATAAGTATTAAGGTACAGAGTCAAACCGTTGTACAGCGTTACCTATTATTATGCAGTTACAATTTTTACCGCATACCTTTCCCTTCGAGAACCTAACCCGCCGCAGGTAGTGTCTTGCTTAGTGTTCGCGGAATTAAATTAGTTAACATTATACAAGACGGACACCTCATTATCATGTATGAATTGCAAAATCGAGTGTCTAACCGTTCGAGAACGGTACCACCCTCGCTGCTAGTCGCACAGCCTTGCCAATAACATGACCTACCTGTGATTCCGAAATTTAAACCAGGTTTCCCTGGGGTAAATGCGCTGATCAGTATTGGTAAAAGACACCTTTATTCACTGTATGAATATCAAAGTACAGTGACGAACCTTTGTAGAACGTACATATTTGTATGAGCCCATCCTCCTTATCGAAGGCCTTACCTTCTAACGCGCTGTATCTAGAGAATAACACCGTTTCCAGAGAAAGAAATTAGAATTCATTTCAGTGTCGGGTGCCTCATCTTTGTGTATGAATTGGAATATCGAGAGTCAAACTGTTACAGAACGACACCACCTTCTTAGAGAGCAGAGCGGCTGAGACAATAGCTTCACCCATACAGAGTTTCCGTTTGTCAATCCAGGTATTCCTGCACCAAATGCCCTGTGCATTACTGGCAATGGACATATTAATTCACGATTCCAATATTAAAGCAGGCCGTCAAACCGTGGTTGATCATTACCAATTGCTGTAAAGTCATACGACATACCGAAAACCTTACCATCCAAAAAAATAAACCGCTGCTTCGAGTGTATAACTTCGCATTCAGAGAGACAAATTATTTTACATCTTAGAGTCGTGCACCTTAGTTTCATGTATGACATACTACATCAAGTGTCAAAGCGTCCGAGAACGTTCCCACCTTCTTTGAGATTCGAACGGTTACGTCAATAGCTTCACCCTTCCTGTGACTTCTAGGGCTAAACCAGGTATACCTGGAGTAAATTCGCAGAACAGTATTGGCAATGGTCACCTTCATTAGCTGTATGAATATTAAAGTAGAGCGGCAAACCGTAGCAGAACAATACCCATTGTTGTAGAGTCAAACTCCTTCGCAAGGCCTTACCTTCCGAAAGAAAAACAATGTGTATCGAGGCTATAAATACGTATTTATAGATGAAAATTTTTATTCATTTTAGTGACGGCCACTTTAATGCTACGGATGAATAAGGAGGTCACGAGTCAATCCGTGGGAGAACGTAACCACCTTGTTTGAGAGTGGCACACCTACGTCAATACCTTCAACTATCCTGTGATGCCGAGAGTCAAACCAGATATTCCGCGAGTATATACGCTGGTCACTATTGGCAATTGACACCTTAATTCACGGTATGAATATTAATGTAGAGAGACAAACCGTCGGGGACCATTACAAATTTGTACTAAGTCAATTTCTTTTTCTTTTACAAAGCACGCTACCTTCCATGAACCTATCACGTTGTAGCGCGTGTCCTGTATTGTGCTCTCGGAAACAAATTATTAAACGTTTTAGCAGACGAACGTGTTATTTTCTTTTTGTATGAATAGGAAAATTCAGTGTCAATTCTTTCTATAACGATACCACCGCCTTTGGGAGTCGAACGTCTAAGTCAATAGCTTCACGTATCCTATGATTCCGATAGTCAAACCAGGGATTACGGGAGTTCATCCGCAGAAGAGTATTGGCATTAGACACCATAATTCTCGCTTTCAATATTATAGTAGAGGGCCAAACCGTTTGAGAGCGTTACCACTGGTATACAGTCAAAATGGTATAAAGTCAATATTTTTACCGGATACCCTACATTCCAGGATCCTAAACCGCTGTAGCGAGTGTCGTGCTTAGTGTTCGCGGAAACAAATTAGTGGACAATATAGCAGAAACCCTCATCGTTTTCAAGTATGAACAGAATAATGGAGAGTCAAACACTTCGAGAACGATCCCACTTCTTTGAGAGTCGAACAGCTAATACAATGTCAAACCAGGTATTCCGGGAGCAAATCCGCTGTACAGTATTGGCAATAGACACCGTAATTCACGGTATGAATGTTAAAGTAGGGAGTCAAACAGACGGCGAACATTACCAATTCGTATAAAGTCATTCTTTTTACCGAGTGCCTTACCACCCGAGAACCTAACACTCTGTAGCGTGTGCCTCACGTATTGTTCACGGAAACAAATTAGTGCACATTTTAGCTAACGGGCACAACATTCTTGTATATAAATATCAACATCGACATTCAATGCTTTCGAGAACGTTGCCACCTTCCTTGAGCGTCGCACTGCTAAGTTAATATCTTTACCAACCCTGTTATTGCGAGAGTCAAACCACGTACTCCTGGAGTAAATACGCTAAACCTTATTAGCAATAGACGCCTTATTTCACGGATTGAATATTAAAGCAGACCGCCAAATCGTTGGAGAACGTTACCTGTTGGTATAAAGTCGAAGATTTTGCAGATAGCCATAATTTCGGTGACGCAAACCCGCCGTATCGAGAGTAAAACTTCGTGTTAACAGATATAACTGAGTGTATATTTTGGTGATGGGCACTATAGTATCATGTATGAATTACAAAACCAAGGGACAATCCGATCGAGAACGTTACCAACGTCTTTGAGATTAGAACAGCTGTGTCAATAGCTTAACATATCCTGTGGTTCCGAGATTAAAACCAGGAACTCAGGGATTAAATCCGCTGAAAAAGTATTGGCAATAGACATATTAATTCACGCTTTGAATATTAAAGTCACACGTCAAATCTTTGTAGAACGTTACCTATTCGTATGGCGTCAAACATTTTACCGAAGGTAAATACGTTCCGACAAGCCCAACCCGCTGCAGCAAGTGTCTTTCTCAATGTTCATGGATGAAAATTAGCAGCATTTTCTCCAGAAATACATGGCTTGACGCTTAGAATATTGGAATAGGTCAACTTAGCCATTTGTCTCTCAAGGATTGTGGTAATATTCTCAAAAGGTTTGACCCTCGATCATCTAAATAATACATGAAATAATGGTGCCTGTCACTAAAATTCATACTGACTTGCTTCTCTGAACATGTAATTGTACTCTCGAAACGGCGGGTTTGCTTCTGCGAAGGTAAGGCCATCGGTAAATTGTTTTACTTTATAGCAATTGGCAAAGCTCAAAAATGATCCGCGGGTATACGTTAGTATTCGGACCGTGAATTACTGTGTCAATTGCCAATACTGATTAGCGGATTTCCTCCCGGAGTAGCTACTATACCACCCCCAATCACATGATAGGTGAAGCTGTTCTCTTTGTCGCTCGTCTCTCACAGAAGGTGGTAACGATCTCCGATGGTTTGACCCTCGAGCTTCGAATTGATACATGAAAGCAATGTGCCCCTCACAATAATGTATACTATTTCATCACTGTGAACACGATAATATGCTCTAGGTACAGCGTGTTATTTATTCAGAGGGTAAGGTCTTCGGTGAAACGTTTGACTTTATAGGAATTGGCAACGATCTAAAACAGTTCGATGCTATACGATAATATTCGAACCGTGAATTAAGGTGTCATTTGCCAATACTGATCAACGGATATACTCCCGGAATAGTTGGTTTGTCTTCCCAATCACAGTATAGGTGAAGCTATTGACTTAGCCGTCCGTCTATCAAAGAAAGTGGCAACGTTCTGGTACGGTTTGACCCTCATCCTTCTAATTCATATATGTAATTACATCGCCAGTCTCTGAATGATTACTAATATCTTTCTCGGAACACGAAGTTACACTGTCGATGACGCTGGTGAGTTTCGCGGAAGGTAAGTTCTTCGGTAAAACGTTTGACTTTATCGCAATTGGAAGCGTTCTCAACTTGTGTGACGCCGTATTTTAATATCCAAACCGTGAATTAAGGTGTCAGTTGCCAAAACTCTTCAGCGCTTTACACCTGGATTACCAGATATAACTGTCGCAATCACGGGGTAGGTGAAGCTGCTGGCTTAGCCGTTCGAACATCAAAGAGAGGGTGGTAACGTTCTCGAAAGGTTTGACCTTCAACCTTCGAATTTATTCGTGAGATTCAGGTGACCGTCGTTAAAATTTATAGTAATTTGTTCCACTGAAAACGATGTTATACTCTCGATACAGAGTGACAGATTCATGGCAGGTTAGGCTTTCGATAAAATGTTTGACTCGATTCAAATTGGTAAAGTTCTCACCAAAGTTCTCGCTCTAGTTTAGTATTCAAATCGTGAATTAAGGTGTCAGTTGCTAACACAGTTCGGCGTATTTATACCTGCAATACCAGAATTGACTTTCGGAATCACAAGGTTAGGCGAAATTATTGACACAGCAGTTCGATGCTTCTAGAAGGTGTTAAAGTTCTGTAATGGTTTGTCACTCAATCTTCTAATTCATATGTGAGATTAAGGTGCCCGTCACCAAAATGTATACTAATTGGTTTCCCTAAAGACGAACTTTTACCCACTATACAGCTGGTTATGTTCATGACAGGAAAGGCATCCTGTAAGGAGTATGACGTTATACCAATTGGGAATGTTCTAGAACGGGTTTGCGTTCTATTTTCATATAGAAACTGCGAAATAAGATATCCACTTCTATTACTGTACACCGGATTTACACCTTATATAGCAGGTTTGACTATTGTAATCGCAGTATAGGTAATAATATAGAATTAGCTGGGCGGCTTAATAAAAAGGTGGTAACATTCTAAAACGGCATGACACTCGATCTTCTTACTCATACATGAGATAAAGTTGCCGGTCACTGATATGTACACTAATTTGCGTCCCTGAACACGATGTTATACACTCGATACAGCGGATTACATATTTGGAGGGTAATGTCTTGAGTAAAACGTTTGACTTTATACTACTTTGGTAAAGTTCGAAATGCAGTGACGCACTACTTTAATATTAAAACCGTGACCTAAGGTGTATATTGCCAATACTGTTCAGATTATATACTCCCGGAATACCTGGCATGAATCACGGAGTCACCGGTAGGTGAAGGTACTGTCTTATCCGGTCGATATGAAGGAATGTAATAACGTTTTTGAAAGGTTTGGCACTCGATCGTGTAATTCATACATGGAGTCAAACCGCCAGTCAACATTACCATTTAAAATAAAGGAATTCTTTTATCCAATACGTTACCTTCCGAGAACATATACCGCTGCAGCGAGTGTCTATATTAGTTCACACGGAACCAAATTAGTAGACATTTTCGCAGACGGAAGTACTATTTCATGTATGAATATGAAAATTGACAGCCAAACCTTTCGGGAATGCTACCACCTTCTATGTGGAATGGAACGGCGAAGTCAATAGCTTCTCGCATCCTGAGATCCCTAGATTTAAGCCAGGTATTCCAGGAGAAAATCCGCTGAACAGTCTTGGCATTTGACACGATATATAACGGTTTAAATATTGATGGACAGATTCAGGCCGTTGAGAACGTCACGTATTCGCATACAGTCTAACTTTTTACCGAAGGCCTTACCCTCCGAGAACCTAACTGTCTTCATCCAATGTATATTTCGTGCTCACGGATGCGAATTAGTATACCCATTAATGAGGGGGCACCTTAATTTCATGAATGCATCAGAATCTCGAGGGTCAAACCTTTGGAGAACGTTACCACCTTCTGCGAGAGACGAACGGCTAACTTAATTGCATCAACTATCCTGTGATTCTGATAGGCCAACCAGATATTGCGTGAGTTAATCTGTTGTCCCGAATTGGCAATGAAAACCTTTATTCAGGGCTTTAGTATTATGGTAGGGCGTCAAGCCGTTTAAGGACTTTGCAATTGGTATAAATTGAAATGGATTACTGAAGACCTTATATTCTACGAACCTCACCCGCTTCATCGAGAGTATTACTTCGTGATCAAAGAAAAAAAAAAAAATTAGTACTCATTTCAGTGACGAGCACCTTAACTTCATGTATGAGTTAGAAGATCGATAGTCAAACCTTTCGAGAACGATATCACCTTCTGTGTAGGACCAACGGCTCAGTCAATAGCTCCACCTATCCTGTGATTCTGATAGTCAAACTAGGTATTCGAGGAGTAAATCATCTGATAGTACGGGCAATAGACACCTTAATGCATTGTAAGAATATTAAACAGGAGACTCAGACCGTTGCTGAACATTACCAATTCGTATGATGCCATTCTTTTTACCGAACAACTTTCCTCCCGAGAACCTAACACGCTATAGCGAGTGTCTCTCTTATTGTCCACAGTAACAAGTTTGTGGACATGTTAGGGAACGGAGACTACATTCATGTCTGTAAATATCAACATCGAGAGTCAAATCGTTTTGAAAATGTTACCACCTCCCATGAGGGTTTCACAGCTAAATCAATAGCGTCACAATCCTGTGATTCAGAAAGTCAAACCAGATAATCCGGGAGTAAATGCGCTGTAGCAGAATTGAAATACACACTTGATTCCACTGTTCGAATATTAGAGCAGGCTGTCAGGAATTTGTATAACACTACGTATAAGTGTAGGGTCAAAATTCGTGCAGAATGCCTTACCGTCCGAAAAAACTATCCCGGTGTACCCAGAGAATAACTTCGTGCTCAGGGAAAAATTAGTATTTACTTCTGTGACGGACACCTTAACTTCATGTGTGAGTCAGACTATCGAGGGTCAAGCCGTTCGAGAACGTTACCAACCTGTTTGAGAGTCGATCGTATAAGTCAACACCTACACCTATCCTGTGATTTCTAGAGTCAAACCAGATAATCTCACGGCAAATCCGATGAAGAGTATTGGCAATAGATTCATTAATTTGCGGAGTAAATATTAAAATAGAGCGTCACACCGTGTAAGAACGTTACTAATTTCTATAAATTCACGCGATTTACAGAATGCCTTGCCAACCAAGAAGTTAACCTTTTGTATCGACACTATAGCTACGTCTTTAGGGATACACATTAGTACTCAATTTAATGACGGCACCTTAAATTCATGTATGAAATAGGAGATCGAGTGTCAAACCGATCGAGAACGTTGCCTCTTTCGTGAGAGACGAACGGCTAAGCCAATAGTTTCGCGTATCCTGCGATTCCTATAGTCAAACCAGGCATTCCTGTAATAAATCCGCTGTACAGTATTGGAAATATATACCTCAATTTGCGGTTTAACAATTAAAGCAGGCAGTCCAACCGTTGTAGAACATTACCTATTCGCGTTGGGATAACTTCTTACAGGAATGCCTTTACCTCGGAGAAACTGATCTGCTGTGTCAAGAGGATGACAGCGTGTTCAGAGGTACGAACTAGTTTACATTTTAGTGAATAGCACCTTAGTTTCATGCAAAAATTATAAGGTCGAGGCTCAAACCGTTCGAGAACTTTACCACCCTCTGTGATATTCGAACAGCTAAGTCAATAGCATTACATACCCTGTGTTTGCAAGAGTTAAACCGGGATTCCTGTCGTAAATCCACTGTATATTATTGGCAATAGACGCCTGAATTCGCGGTCTGAGTGTTAAAGCAGACCGTCAAACCGTTGAAGAACGTTGCCTATTGGTATAGAGACAAAAGCTTTACCAATTGCCTTACGTTCGGGGATGCTAACTCGCCGTTTCGAAACATTACTTCCAGTTCAGAGTGCGAAATTAGTATTCACTTCTGTGACGGACACCTTAACTTCATGTATGAGTCAGAATATCGAGTGTCAGACCGCCCGAGAACGTTGCCCCCTTCTGTCATAGTCAAACGACTATGTCAATAGCTTCACCTATCCAGGGATTCGGAGAGCCAAACCAGGTATTCCTGGTCTAATCCGCTGAACTGTATTGGCAATAGACAGCTTATTTCACGGTATGAATAATAATGCAGATCATCAAACTGTTGTAGAGATTTACCTATTCATATAGAGTCAAACATTTTACCGAAGTCCCTACCTTCCTACAGAGGGTATGGCTTCGTGTTCAGAGAAGCAAGTTAGTATGAATTTTAGTGACAGGCACCATAATTTTATGTATTACTTATTAGATCGAGGGTCAAACCGTTCGAGAACGTTACCACTTTCTTCTAGAGAAGAACCATGTATTCCAGGAGTAAATGTTACTAAATTGCTACCTTGAACACTGAGCAAGTCAGTTGCTGCAGAGATTTGGGATTCTCGGAAGGTATGGTCCTCGGTAATAAGTTTGACTCTAAATTAAGAGATAAAGCTCTATAACCGATGGACGCTATATCTTCATATTCATACCCTGAAATAAGCTGCTTATTGCTAATATTGTCCAGCGGATGTGATCCCGGAATACCTGGTTTTACTTTCGGAATCACAGGATAGCAGATGCTATTGTGTTAGCCGTTTCACTCTCAGCGATCGTGGCAAAGGACTCAGCGGTTTGACCCGGGATCTTCTAATTCATTCACGGAACAATGGTGCCCGTCTATATTATGTATACTAATGTGCTTCCCTGGTCTCGAATTAGTACTCTCGATGCAGCTGGTGAAGTTCGCGGAAGGCGAGGCCTTCGGTAAAACGTTTGGCTTTATGCTAATTGGTAACGATATAAAACGGTTGGCGGCTCTACATTAATATTCAGGCCGTGAATTAAGGTGTCTTTTGCCAATACTGTTCAGCGGCCTAAGTTCAGGAATCCCAGGTTTGGCTCTACCAACCACAGGATAGATGAAGCCATTGGCGTAGCGGACGGTGTCTAACAGATGGTGTCAACGATCCCGAGCTGTTTCACGTACGACATTCTAATATATACATGAAGTTAATGTGCCCGTCACTGAAATTTATTCTAATTTCCTTCTTAGAACCCGATGTTATAATCTCGATGGAGCCGTTCAGATTCGAGGAAGAAGACGCCTCAGGTAAACGTTTGACTTTGTACAAATCGGTATCGTTCTCAAACGGCTGGGCACCCTATTTTAATATTCAAGCCGTGAATTAAGGTGTCTTTTGCTAATACCGTTCAGCAGATTTACTCTCTGGATATCTTGCCTGACTGTCGTGATGCCATTCACATCGCCGTTAGTGTCTAAAAATAGTGGTGTCGTTCTCCAACGGCTTTGCTGTCGATTTTTATATTTATTCATGAAAATGTGATGTCCGTCTACAAATATGTCGACTAATTTGTTTCCGCGAACAATAAGCAAGACACTTGATACGGCGCGATCGGTTCTCGGAAGGTAAGGTAATCGGTAAAAATAATGACTTTACTTTAACTGATAATGTTTTCAAACGGCTTGACGCTCAGTTTTACTACCCAAGCCGTGAATTATGGCGTCGGCTGACCTCACTGTTCATTGGATTTATTCGCGAAATACCTGGTTTAGCTCTGGGAATCACGGTATAGGTGAAGCTATTGACTTAGCCGTTCGTCTCTTACAGAAGGCGTGCAACGATCTCGAGCGTTTTGACCCTCAAACTCCTACTTCATACATGAATTTAATGGTGACGTCACTAAGATGTATACTAACTTGCATCCTTCAACACGATGTTATACTCTCGATACAGCGCATATGGTCCTCGGATGGTAAGGCCTTCGGTAAAACATTTGACTCCTATACGTATATGTAACGTTCTACAACCATTTGACATTGCACTTTAATATTCATACCGTGAATTTAGGTGTGTTTTGCCTATCCTGTTCAGCGCATTTTCTCCTGGGATACCTCGCTTTAATTACGGAACCACAGGATAGGTGATGCTATGGACCTAACGGTACGTCCCTCAAAGCAGGTGGTAACGATCTCGAACAGCTTGTGTCTCGACCTTGCAGTTCATAGACGAATATATATTCATATGGTGCCCGTCTGCTCAAATATCTAATAATTTGATTCCACTACCACTATGCAAGACACTCCCTACAACTGGTTATGCTTCTTGAAATGTATTGCCCTCGGTCAAATTTTCGTCCATATAACAATTGGGAATGGTCTCAAACGGCTTGGCGATCTACTTTAATATCAACCCGTGATTTAAGATGTCCATTACTAATACTGTTCAGAGGATTGACTGCCCGAATATCTGGTTCAGCTGTCGGAATCACAGGATCGCAGAAGCTATTGCCTAAGCCGCCACACTGCCGGGGAACGTGGTAAAGCTCTAGAACGGTTTAACACTCTATCTTCTCACCCATACGTTGAACAAAGGTGCGCGTCATTAGAATGTCTACTAATTTGTTCCTCTGAATACGGAGTTATACCATCGATACAGCTGGTTAGGCTTTCGGAGTGTGAGGTATCCAGTAAAACGCTCGACCTTACACAAATTGGCAACGCACCCAAACAGTTTGACGCTCTACATTAATATTCAACCCGCGAATTAATGTGTCTATTGGCAATACTGCTCAGCGGATTTACGCCCAAAATACCTGCTTATACTCATTATATCACTGGGTAGATGAAGTAATATCGAGGACTTGTAGTAGAACACGGCAGCTCGAAGCGGCATTACTGTATGGTTTCAGTCAATTCCATTCCCTTGATTTTGTACCATATGCATTCTGTCACAGTTTTCTATTTATTTATAGATACTGCAATTTACTGATGTTATATTTTCGTTCTTGTTCGAAATTTTCAATTATTATGTAAAAAAATTGTATTTCTTGGTAAAAGTGCCTTTGAGATTAGTTGGGTCTACGTTTATGACATTATCTTGTTAAAAATATTGTTATTTTATATGATTGTCTTCATGAGTACCTACGCGTCCGGTGCGACATGGCTGGATTGGTTTTGTAGTTGTGTTCGCTACATCGGAGCTACAGTGCCGTTAGTTCTTTGTTAATTTCTTTGACCTTGATATTGTACCGTTTGCATACCTTCTCTGTTTTCTGTTAATGTGTACATACTGTAATTTAATGTTACGATATTTTACATTTTTTTTCATAGTTTCAAATTTTCAATTTCAGATACTGTATCATACATGAAAAGTGCTTTTGGAATTAGTTGAGCAAACGCTTGGGACAATATTTTGATATATTCCTTGTTATTTTATGTGATTATCTCCATATGTACCTTGGCTGCCGGCACGACACGACTGGTTTCGTCTTGTTCTTGCGTTCGCTAGGTCGGAGCGACAAATGCTGTATGGTCTACGTTAATTTCATTAACCATGATGTACTTGATGCATTCCTTCGCATTCTTCCATTTGTTTATGTATATTGTAATTTACTGTTTTAATACTTACGTATTTTTCCATTATTCCCAATCTTTAATATCAATCATTGTACATATTATGAAAAGTGTCTTTGGAAACAGTTGAGTGTACGTTTATGTCATCAGTTTTCAATACTTGTTGTTATTTTAAACGATTTTGCATGTACGTACCGACGCTTCCGGAGCGACACGGGTGGAGTTCTCTTGCAGTTGCGTTCGGAATGTCGGAGCGACAGTGCTGTATGGACTTTGATAATATCCTTGTCCTTGATATTGTACCGTGTGCATTATTTCTCTGTATACTGTTTATGTCTACATACCGTAACTTACTGTTATGATATCTCCAATTCTTTTCAAAATTTTCAATTTTTTGTTTAAAAAATTGTATCTATCAGTGAAAGTGTCTTTGGAATTAGTCGAGCGTACGTTTGTGCCAATATTATGATGAAACTTATTTTTATTTTACATAATTGTCTTTATACGTACATACGCCTCTGGAGCGACGCGCCTGTTACGGTCGTGCTGGTGCGTTCGGCACATCGGACCGACACAACGGTATTGTCTTCGTTAATTTCTCTAACCTTGATATTGTGCCGAATGCATTCTCTCGATATTCACTATTTATTACTACATTCTGTGATCTACTGTTATGATTTTTCCGACTTTATTCAAACCCTCCAATTTTTTATTTCAGAAATTGTATTTTATAGGTGAAGTGAAAATATCTCAGCAGTATCATTCAGTATGTACAAATAAATGAAAAACAGGGAAAAAATTCTTACTGTTCAATATCATGGTTAGAAACATTATCGAAGACCGTCCAGCAGTGTCGCTCTGATCTGCCGAACGCAACTGCAAAGCCACTACAGCCGTGTCTTTCCGGAAGCATAGGTTCGCATACAGGCAACCGTATGAAATAACAGTATGTATAGTAAAATAATATCATTACCGTTCACTTAACTAATTCCAAAGATACTTTTAATAAGAAATGCAATATTTTAAATAAAAATTGGAAACATCGAAGGAAATTAAGGATATCGTAAGTGTAAATTACGGTATTTCTAAATCAACAGAGAATTCCGAAAGACTGAATATTGAACAACATTGTGTTTAAAGGAATTAACGACGAACATCCAGTTGTGCCGCTTCGATCTGCCGTACGCGACTACAAGACCTCGCCAGTTGTGTTGCTCCGGCTGCGTGGACAACTGTACGGGCAATAATGTAAAACTACGGTAGGTTTAGAATAATATCTCGTCAAACGTACGCTCAACAATTTCCATAGGCACTTCTTCTAAGAAACACAGTTTCTGAAATTAAAGACTAGAAGTTATGAAACAAATCGAAAATATCCTAAAATTAAATTGCTGTATGTAGAAATGAATAAAATCCAGCCTATCAATGCTTACGCTACATTGGTAAGGACAAAGAAGAAACAAGGGCCATACGCTATTGTCGCTTCCGATCTGCCAACGCAACTACAATGCATCCACATTCGTGTCGCACCGGCAGCGTAGGTACGTGTACTGGCAATCAAATAATACAGGAAACAAATTGTCAAAAATAATGCCGCAAACGTACACAAATCAGTAAATAACAGTATGTATAAATAAATGGAGGACTGGTAAACAATGCATACGGCACAATATTATGGTTATAGGAATTAATGATGACCATAAAATATGTCGCATCTTACGTACGCAACGACAAGAGCACTCCAGCCGTGTCGATCGGCTGCGTAGGTTCGTATAGTGATAAACGTATAAAATAACGAATAGGTTTCACGAAATATTGTCGTAATTGTACAGTCAACTAATTCGAAGGACTCTTTTTATATGAAACACAATTTTCTATATAAGAAACTGAAGATTAAAAAAAGAAACTAAAATATCATAACATTAAATTACGGAATGCTGAAATAAATACGAAGCTGCAAATGAATGCATACAATACAGAGTCATGGTTAATGGAATTAATATCATATTATTAATACCATACAGTTGTGGCGCCCCAATATGCCCTTCGCAACTACAAGACCATTTTGGTCGTGTAGATCTGGCAGCGCAGGTACGTATACAGACAATCATATAAAATAACAGAGAATTTAACATGATATTGTCACAAACCTAGACTCACCTAACTCAAAAGAAACTTTTACTAAGAAATACAATTTTCTAAAGTGCAAATTGAATATTGCGAAAAATATCGAAAATATCATAACACTACAATACAGTTTGCACAAATAAATGGAAAAATGGAAAAAAATGCATACGATATCGAGGTTGGATAAATTAACGATAGTCGGACAGTATTGTCGCTACGATGTACCGAAGGCAACTGCAACTCCAGTCCATTCGTGTCCCTACGGAAGCATAGGTTCGTATGCAGACAATCATGTAAAATACCAATAAATTTAACAAAATAATGTCATAAACGCGCACTGATCTAGATCCAAAGACACTTGTATTCAGAAATACAATTTTTTCAACTAACAATAGACAATTTCGAAGAAAATTGTAATGGCCATATCAGTAAATTGCAGTATTTGAATATAAATATAAAAGTGAGAAGGAATTGCTTGCGGTTCATAATCATGTGTTTAGAAATTAACGGAGACCATACAGTAGTGTTGCTAGATCTGCCGAACCATCATGCACTGTTCGAATATTATAGCAGGAGGTCAAGCCATTGCAGAACTTCACCCATTCGTATACAGTCTATCTTTTTACCGTAGGCCATTCCTTCCGATAAGCAAGCCTTCATTATTGAGGGCATAACTTCGTGTTTCGAGAAGCAAATTAGTTGATATTATAGTGACGGGCACCGTAATTTCGTGTATGCATTAGAAGATCGGAACACAGACTGATCATGAACTTTACAGCCCCCTTTGAGAGTGGAACGGCCAAGTGAATAACTTCACCCATCCCGTGATTCCGATAGTCAACCCAAGAAAACGGAGAAGTAAGTCTTCTATACAGAATTGGGAGTTGACACTTTATTTCGCAGCTTGGATATTAATATAGAGTGTCAAACTGTTTAAGAGCGTTACCAATTGGTATAATGTCATACGTTCTAGCGACGACCTTACCCTCCGAAAAACTGACCCGCTGCATTGAGAGTATACCTTCGCTATCGGAGTTACAAATTACTTTGTATTCTAGTGTCGGGCTCCTTAATTTCAGGTATGAATAAGAGGATCGAGCGTCAAACCGTTGGAGAACGTCACCAATTGGTATAGAGTCAAACGCTTCACCGATGAACTTACCCTCCGAAAACCTAGCCCGCCGTATCGACAGTACAGCAGCGTGTTCAAAGGAATGAATGAGCATACATTTTAGTGATGATCACCTTAATTTCGTGTATGAAACAGAAGAACCAGCGTGCAAAAGTTACCACCATTTTTGAAGGTCGAACGGCTAAGTCTATAGCTTCACTTATCCTATGATTCGAGAGCCAAACCTGGTATTCCGGGAGTAAATGCGCTGAACTGTATTAGCAATAGTCTCCGTAATTCACGGTATGAATATTAAAGTGGCGGGTCAAACCGTTTGCGAACGTTACCAATTTCTACAAAGTAAAACATTTTACCGAAAGCTTTTCAGCTCCAGAAGATAACCCGCTGTATCTGGAGTATAATTCCGCGTTCCGAAAAAGAAATTGTTATCCATTTCAGTGCCGGCAACTTAAATTTCATGTATGAATCTGAATATCGATGATCAAACCGATCGAGAACATTACCACCCTTTCCGAGAGTCGAACGGCAAGGTCAGTAGCTTCACCCATCCTGTGATTCTGGGGATCAAACCAGGTAGTCCGGGAGTAAAGCCACTGAACAGTATTGGCAGTAGACACCGTAACGCACGGTATGATTATTAATGTAGAGCGTCTATCCGTCTGGGATGGTTACAAATTGGTTTAAAGTCAAAGGTGTAACAGAAAACCTCACCCTCCAAAGCCTATCTTGCTGTATCGCGAGTATAACGTCGTGTTTAGAGGAACTAACTTCTTTACAGGTCACGACGGGCACCTCAATTTTGTTTATGAAAGAGAAGATCGATCGTCATGCCCCCTGATAACGTTACTACCTCTTTTGAGTGTTTCACAGCTAAGTCAATATCTTCATCTACAATTTGATGGTGCGAGTCAAACAAGGTATTACGGGAGAAAATCCGCAAAGCATTCTTGGCATTAGACACCTTATTTTAGGGCTTCAATATTAAAGTAGATCGGTAACCTATTTGAGACCGTTACCAATTTGTATCAGGTCAAACCTTTTGTCGAAAGGCTTACTTGCGGTGAATATACGCCTCCGTATCGAGAGTATAACATCGTGTTCGCGAAAGTAAATTAGTATGCATTCTAGTGACGGGCGCAATAATTTCTCGTATGAATTACAAAGTTCGGGGTCAAAACGTTCGAGAACGTTGCCACCGTCTTTGAGAGTCAAACGTCTAAATCAGAAGTTTCACCTATCCCGTGATTACGAGAGTCAAAGAAGGTATTCCGGTAGAAAATCCGTTGAACAGAATTGGCAATAGACACACTAATTCATTGTATGAATATTAAAGTTGCGCGTCAAACCGTTCGAGTACGTTACCAACTGGTATAAAGTCAAACCGTTTATCGAATAACTTATCGACCTAGAACGAACACCGAACTAGCGAGTGTCTTGCTTTGTGCTCACGGAAACAAAATAGTAGTCATTGTCGCTGATGGAGACCTTATTTTGGTGTCTGAATAGCAAAATCCAGAGTCAAACTACACTAGATCGTTACCACACTCATTCGGATTCGAACGGCTAAGTTAATAGCTTCAAGTATTCCAGGATCCCGAGAGACAGTCGTTTCAGCGGTTGGGCTTCTCGAAAGGTATGGCCTTCGGTAAAAAGTTTCACTCGAAACTAAAAGATGAAGCTCTATAACCGTCTGACGCTCTACCTTCATATTCGTACCGTGAAATAAGCAGTCTATTGCCATTATTGTCCAGCGGATATGTTCCCGGAATACCTGGTTTGACCTTCGGTGTCACAGGATAAGTGATGCTATTGTCTTGGCTGTTCGACTCTCACAGAAGGTAGTAACGTTCTCGAGACGTTTGTCACTCGATCTTCTGATTCATAGATAAAATTAAGTTTCCCGTCACTAAAATTTATAATATTTTCCTTCGCTGGCGACGAAGTTACACTCTCGATACGGCAGATTAGCTTTTCGGAAGCTACGGCCTTCGGTGAAAAGTTAGACTCCATAGCGATAGGTAAAGTTGTACAACTGTGTGACTTTGTACTTTCATATTTATACCGGGAAGAAGGCTTATAATGCCGATACTGTACAACGGATTTACACCCGGAATACCTGATTTGTCTCTTGGAATCATAGGAGAGGTGAAGCTATTGACTTATTCGTTCGTCTCTCAGAGAAGGTGGCAACGTACTCGAGGAGTTTGACATGCTGTGTTCTTATTCATAGATGACATTGAGGAGCGCGTCTGCTAAAATTTCTACTAATTTGTTTCTCTGCACACAAAGTTGTACCCACGATACGGCAGTGTATTTTCTCGGAACGAAATGTATCCTGCATGAAGTATGATGTTATACAAATTTGTAACGTTCCGAAACGGCTGGACGCTCTACATTAATTTACCAACCACGAAATAAGGTGCCCATTGCCATTACTGTACAGCAGATTTACTCCCGAATTATCTGATATGAATCTCGGTAGCACTGGATGGGACGAGCTATGAACTTAGCCGCTCGACTCATAAAGATAGTTACATTCTCGAAATGTTTGACCCTCGACCTTCTAACTCGAACAAGAAGTTAAGGTGCTCGTCACTGAAATGCGTACTAATTTTATTTTCTTTGAACACGAAGTAATACTGTCGATGAAGCGGGTGAGGTTCGTGGAATGTAAGGTCTTCAGTAATCCATTTCAATTTATACCAATTGGTAACGTTCTTAAACGGCTTGACGCCCTACCATATAACTAAAGCCGTGAATAAAGGTGTTCATTGCCAATTGGGGACAACAGATTAACTCACGCAATATCTGGTTGGCCTCTCAGAATCGCAGGATAGGTG
The DNA here is from genome assembly GCF_051020765.1 of Lasioglossum baleicum. NCBI lineage: Eukaryota > Metazoa > Arthropoda > Insecta > Hymenoptera > Halictidae > Lasioglossum > Lasioglossum baleicum. The sequence continues at coordinate 165,243 of NW_027469350.1, forward strand.
AAGCTATTTAGTTAGCCGTTCGTCTCTCGCAGAAGGTGGTAACGTCCTCCAAAGGTTTGATCCCCGAGATTCTGATGCATTCATGGAATTAAAGTGCCCGTCATTAATGTGTATACTAATTCGCATCCGTGAACAAGAATTATACCTTGGATGAAGACAGTTAGGTTCTCGGAGGGTAAGGCCTTCGGTAAACAGTTAGACTGCATGCGAATGCGTGAAGTTCTCCAACGGCTTGGATCAGTCCATCAATATTTAAATCGCTATTTATCGTGTCAAATGCCAACACTGTTCAGCGGACTAATTCCCGGAATACCTGATTTGTCATTCGGAATCAAGGGATATGTGAAGCTATTTACTTATCCGTTCTTGCCTCACAAAAGGTAATAACGTTCTCGAACGGTTGGACCCTCGATCTTCTAACACATTCATGAAATTACAGGCAAAAAACATTCTCCGAACACGAAGCTATGCTGTCAGAACGACGGGTTAACTTATCTGAAGGTAAGGCCGTCGGCAAAGTACTTGACTTTGTACCAATTGGCGATGCTGTCAAACGGAATGACGCTATACTTTAATATTCAAACCGTGGATTAAGGTGTCTATAGCCAATACTGTTCAGTGGATTTAATCCGGAATATCTTGTTTGACTCTCGGAATCACAAGATATATGAAACTGCTGACTTAGCCTTACGAAACGCAAAGATGGTGTTAACTTTCTCGAACGCATTGACTATCGATGTTGACATTTGTACACGAGCATGTGGTGTCCTTCCCCGAATATGCCTACCAATCTGAGACTGCTTACATTAAGCTGGAACCTCGCTGCACCAGGATTGGATATCGGAAGATAAGGTATTCAAAAGCGGTATGACTGCACACGAATTGGTAATATTCTCCGACGGTTTGTCTCCCTACATTATTATTAATACCGCTAATTATGGTGTCAATTGCCAATAATCATCAGCGGATTTTCTCCGACATTACTATATTTGATTCTCGGAGTCACAGGATACGCGAAGCTATTCACCTAGCCATTCGACTGTCAAGGAAGCTACTGTGGTAGCTGTTCGAATCGCAAGGAAGGTAGTCCTGTTCTCGTTAGCTTTGACATTGGACCATCGAAATCACTCATGATATTATGGTGCCCGTCACTAAAATCTATACTAACTTGCTTCTATGAAGACGAAGCTGTACTCTCGATACAGCGGGTTAGATTCACGGAATGTAAGATCAACTGCAAAATGTTTGGCACTATATGAAAAGGTAAAGCTATACAATGGTTTGATGCGCTGCTTTAATATTCATACCGTGAAATAAGCTCTCTATTGCCAATACTGGTCAGCGGAATAGTCCAGGCATAACTGGTATGACTCACAGAATCACAGTATAGGTGAAGCAACTGACTTAGCTGTTCGTCTCTCACAGAAGGTCGTAACGTCCTGGTTCGGATTGACCCTCGATATTCTAATCTACACACGATGATAAGATGCCCATTACTGAAATGAATACTAATTTCATTTTCTGAATAGGAAGTTATACTCCCATTACATGCTTTCGGCGTGTAAGGGCTCCAGCAAATCTTTCGAATTTATACAAATTGGCAACGCACTCAATCAGTCTGACGGTCTACTATAATATTCGAATCGTACATTGATGTGACTATTGCCAATACTATTCAGCGGATTTTCTGTCGCAATACCTCGCTTCTTCACTCGAAATCACTGGAAAGGAGAAGCTATTGCGTAAGCCATGCGACTGTCATAAGAGTTGCTAACGTTCTCGGACTATTTGACCCTACATCTTCCTGTTCATAGATGCAATTTCCCTGTCTGTCTGCTAAAGTGTTTACTAATTTCATTCCCTGAACTCTAAGCCAAATACTTGCTGCAACGGGTAAGTTTCTCGGAGGGTAATGTATAGGGTATGAAGTTTGACCCTATACCAGTAGGTAACGATCTACGACGGCTCGAATCTCTATATTACCATTCATACCGAAAATAAAGGTGTCTCTTGTTAATACTGTACTGCGGATTTACTCACGGAATTCCTGGTTTGACTCTCGGTATCATCGGTTATGTGAATCTATTGACTTAGCCGTCCGTCTCTCGTAGAAGGTGGCAAAGTTCTCGCACGGTTTGCCGGCGATATTCCTATATATGAATGAAAATAATGTGTCTGTTTGTTAATACGTCTACTAACATCATCACGTGAAAACGAAGGAACACAATCTCTGCAGCGAGTTGGGTTCTCGGATGGCATGGAATTGTATAAGAACAATGAATTTATAACAATTGGTAATGCTCTCCGACGGTTTGACTCTCAGGCTTAGTATTCATGTCGTGATTTAAGGTGTCTATAGCCAAAACTGTTCAGTGGATTTAATCGCGGAACATCTTGTTTGACTCTCGGAAAGACAGGATGCGTGTAGCTATTGACATAGCCGTTCGTCTCTTACACAAAGTGGAAACGTTCCCGAACGGTTTGACGCAAGCGTGTCTAATTCATGGAGGAAATTAGGGTGCCAGCCTGGTAAAATGTCTACTGATGTGATCAAGTGAAGACGGAGCGGGATCATCGCTACAAAGGATTGGATTCTCGGTCAACGTGTGTCGGAGGTTTAACGTGCGGTTCCTGCCACTAGGGCATCATCACCGAGGTTCCCATGGGCGCGGGAATGGGACACGCCAAATCAGCGCAGTGCGTGGCGCACCTTACCGTGCACCTACCAATTAGCTCGTAGACTGCAAGCCTTACGCGCCAATCTTGGGTATGCCGGGACCCTTCTAAATCCCTACTGACTCTGCAGGCCAGTGCCCGAGCTGATCTCACGCAGCACATCCGTGGAAGGTCTAACCCGTCCGAAGGCGGGCTCCCTAACCCGCGATATGGGCTTACCCCTCACCCCTCGTGGCAAATCCATGCAACCGGGGGGGGGGGGGCAGACCGAAGCCCGCCCACCCTAGGGCTCGAACCGGTTCCCGAGGTACCAGTGTATGCAGTGCCGTACTTGTCATACGCCGCGTAAGGACACCTTACTTCCTGAATGAGGCGCTTGCTCACCCCGGCCTTGGTTCGGCCGATTCGGACACAGTGGGTTCTTCATACCCATACTGCAATGGGATCAGAAGGCCCACAGCAGCCCCTGCTGGGTGGGTTCTCGGTCAGTAAGGAATTGTGTGGAAAGAATGTCTTTATACCAATCGATAATGTCCTCCGACGGTTTAACTCTCAACATTGATATTCCTGCCGCCATTGAAGGTACGTATTGCCAATACAGTTCACAGGATTTAATGCCGGTATACCTGGTTTTACACTTGGTATCACAGCATACGTGAAAGTTATTGGCTTAGCTGCGCATCATTCAGGAAGGCTGGTAACGTTATCCACCGGTCTGACTCTCTATTTTACTACTCAGACATGATAATAAGGTGCCCCTCCGCCGAAATGTCAACTGATATCTTTTTGCGCGAACAATCAGCAAGACACATCCTACAGCGTGTTTGGTTCACGGAAAGCAAGGTATTCGGTATAAAGGATGACTTTCTACCAATTATTAATATTCTTCGACGGTTTGAATTTCAACTTCAATATTCATGGCGTGAGTTACGGTATCTATTGCCAATATTGCCTAGCCTATTTACGCCTAAAATACGTGGTAAGATTCAGGCAATTAATAGGAGAAGCTATTGTTTTTGATGTGAGGCTTTCAAAGAAGGTGGAATCGATATGCAAGGGTTTGACTATCGACCTTGCTATTCGTACCTGAAACAAGGTGTTCGTCTGCTGAAAATCTACTGATTGCTTTTAATGGCACTAAGTATGATACTCCATACAGCGGGATAGGTTCTGGGATGGTGAGGTATTCGGTAAATAGTATGACTATATAAAAATTGGTTATGTTCTCCAACGGATTGACACTCTAGTTTTATATTCAACCCGTTGGTTAAGGTGCCTATTGCCAATACTGTTCAGAGGAGTTACTCCTTCAACTGCAGGCTTTACTTTCAGAACCACGAATATAGGTGAAGGTGTTGACATAGCTGATTGTCTATCACAGAAGGTCGTTAATGTTCTCGATCGTTATGCCCCCCGATCTTCGTATTCATATAGAAATTATGGGCCCCGTGCTAATGCGTTTCCCTGAACACGAGGGTCGTTGGGGCGGATTGGCTTCTCGGACGGGAAGGCATCAGGTAAAACGTTTGGCCTTATAGCAATTAGTAACGTTCTCAAACGATTTGACTCTCTATTTTAATATTCAAACCGTGAATTAAGTCCATTGGCAATAACCTTCAACGGACTCACTCCCGGAATATCTGGTTTGAATCGCGCTATCACAGGACAGTTCAAGGAATTGGCGTAGCTATGCCACTCTCAAAGGAGATGGTTACGTTGTCGAACGGTTTGACTTCCGATTCTGCTACTCGTACCTCAAAATAAGGTATTCCTCCGCCAAAATGTCTACTAATTTGTTTCGGTGAAAACTATGCAAGCCAAGCTCTACAACTGGATGTGTTTTCGGAAGGTAAGGACTTCGGTTAAAATTTTGTCTCTATAGCAATAAGTAACGTTCTACAACGGTTTGTATCTGTAGATTAATATTCATACTGTGAATTAAGGTGTCCATCGCCAACACTGTCAGCGGATTGACTCCGGGAATACCTGACTTGGCTGTCGAAATCATAGGATAGGAGATGCTATCGAATTAGCCATTCCACTCCCAAAGAAGGTGGAACGGTTTCGAACGATTTGACACACGGTCATCTAACTCATACACGAAAATAAGGTGTGCTTCTGCTATAATGTGTACTAATTTGCGTTCGAGAGCGCTAAGCGCGACACTTGATACTATGTGATATGTTCTAGGAAGGTAATGTATTCGGCAACAAGAAGGACTTTGTACCAATTAGTAATGGTCTCCAACAGTTGGACTCCCAAATTTGATATTCATATCCTGAATTAAGGTGTCCATTGTCTACACTGAAAAACAGATTCACTCCCCGTACACCCAGTTCGAACTTTGGAATCACAGTATGGATGAAGCTATTGACTTTGCCCGTCGACGCGCTAAGGAGGTGGTATCGTTCTCTATCGATATTGACCCACTATATTCTGTACAATACATGAAATTATGGTGCCTGTCACTACGATTTAGAATAATTTGTTTCCATGCACAAGAAGTCTCACTCTCGATGCAGCGGGTTAGTTTCTCGTATGGCAAAGTCCTCGCAACAACGATTGCCTTTATACAAACTGGTAATGTTCGCAAGCGGTTTCACGATCTACTTTAATATTCAATCCGTCAATTAAGGTGTCTAGGGCCAAAACTGTTCCGCGGATTTACTCCAGCAATACCTGGTTTGACTCCCTTAATCACTTGACAGGTAAAGTTATTGACTTAGCCCTTCGTGTCTCACAGAAGGTGGTATCGTCCACGAACAGTTTTGCCCTTGACCTTCTAATTCATACATGTAATTAAGATGCCGTCACTATAATTTATACTAATGTGTTTCTCTATCCATGAAGTGACACCTTCGATAGCCCGCGTTTGCTTCTCGGTCGGTAAGGCTTTCTGTAAAACGCTTGACTTTGTTGTAACTGGTAATGATCTCAAGCTGGGTGACGTTCTATTTTAAAATGCAAACCATGGAGTAAGGAGTCTGTTGCCAATAATGATCAGCGGATTTACTCTCGGAATACCTGGTTGTACTCTCGGAATCACAGGTATTGTTGGAGCTATTGACTTATACCTTCGACTCTAACACGGGGCGGTAACGTACTCCTACGGTTTGAACGACGATCTTCTAATCGACACATGAAGTTAAGGTTCCCGTCACTGAAATGATTACTATTTTCTTTCAATGATCACAGTGTTACACTCTAGATATGGCGGGTCAGATTCACCGAAGGTAGGGCTATCGGTAAAATGTTTGAGTCTATACCAATAGGTTCCGTTCTACAACGGTTTGCAGTTTCGTTTTAATATAGAAATCAAGAATAAAGGAGCCGATAGCCACTACTGCGCAGCGAATTTACTTCGTGTATGGCTGGTGTGACTGCCGGATATACAGAATATATGAAGATATTGACTTAGCTCTTCGAATATCATAGAAGGTGGTAACGGTCTCGAACGGCAAGACCGTCGAGCTTCCAATTCATACATCAAACTACGATGCTCGTCACTAAAACGAACACTAGTTCGTACCTCTGATCGCGTTGTTATACTCCCGATACAGCAGGTTAGTTGATCGGAGAGTATGGTATTCTGTAAGAAGTTTGACCCTACACGAATAGGTTGGTCAAGGGCTTGATGGCCTGCTTTAATATCCAAACCATGAATTAGGGACAATACTCTACAGCGGATTTGCTCCTGCAATACCAAGCTTAACTCTCGGAAACACAAATATCGATGAAGATGTTGACTCAGCCGTTCGACATTAAAAGTAGCTTCTCACGGTCTTGAACGATTTGACAATCTATCTTCGAATTCATACCTGAACTTAATGTGGACGTCAGTAAAATGTATACTAATTTATTTCTCTGGACACGAAGATATACTCTCGATAGAGCGGGATACAATATCGGATGGTAAGGCCTTCGCGATACAGTTTGACCCTGTGCCTATATGTACCGTTCTACAAAGTTTTGATACCGAACATTAATATTCATAGCGTGAACTGAAGTGTCGATTGCTAATACGGTACGGCGGAATTACTCTCGGAATACCTGGATGTCTTTCCGAATCACATGACATGTGCAGCCCTTCACTTATCCGTTCGTCTCTCACAGAAGGTGGCAACGTTCTCGAACGGTTTGACCCTCGATCTTCTAATTCATGCATGAATTTAAGGTGCTCGTTACTAAATTGTATGCTGGTTCGTACCCCTGAAAGCGGTGTTATACTTTCAATATATCTGGTCAATTTTTCAGAGTGTAATGCATTTTATAAGACATTTAAGCCCAAACGACTAACTAATGTTCTACAACGGCATGACGATCAGATTTTATATTTGAACCCTGATTTCAGGTGTCTATTACCAATACTGTACAGCGCATTTACTCCCGGAATATCATATTTGACAATCTGAATCACACGGTATGTGAAGCCATTTACTTAGCCGTTCATCTCTCACTGAAGGTGGCAACTTTGTCGAACGGTTTGACTATCGATCTTCTTATTCATAGAGGAATTAAGGTCCCCATCACTAAAATGTGTACTAGTGTGATTCCCTAAGCTCGTTGCTGTACTCTCGATACGGCGGGTTGGTTCTCGGACTGTAGGACATTGAGTAAAACGTTTGAAGCTATGCATGTAGGTATCGTTCTTAAACGGTTTGACGCTCCACTTTAATACTCATGAAGACAATTCAGGTGTCACTTGCCAATGCTGTACAGCGGATGTTTTCCTAGCATTCCTGGTTTGACTCTCGGCATCCCAGGATAGGCGAAGTTATTCACTTAGCTGTTTGACTCTCATATTAGGTGGTGTCGTCCTCGAACGGTTGGACCCTCGACCTTCTAATTCATACATGAAGTTGAGGTGCCCGTCGTTAAAATTCGTACTAATTTGTTTCCTACGGCACCTAATTATTATCTTGATACAGCCCCTCAGGTCCTCGGAAGGTATGGTATTCGGTAAAAAGAATGACTTTCAACGAATTGGCACTGTCCTCCAACGGAGTGACTCTCTTCATAAATACTCACACCGAGAATTTACGGGTCTACTGCCAATACTGGTCAGCAGACTTACTTGCGGAATACCTGGACAGACTCTCGGAATAACAGGATAGATGAAGCTATTAACTTAGCCGTTCGACTCTCAAACATGGGATCGTTCACGAACGGCTTGACTCTCGATAATTCTGTTCATACGTGAAAATAATGTGTGCTGCGGCTATAGTGTCTACTAATTTGATCCCGTGAACAATAAGTAAGACGCTGGCTACAGCGGGTTAGATTCTCTTAAAGTAAGGCATTCGGTAGCAAGAATGATTTCATACGAATAAGTAATTTTGTCCCACGGTTTGACTGTTTACTTTAATATTCGTGCGGTGAATTATGGTGTCTATTACCAATACTGTTCAGCGGATTTACTCTGGGAATACCTGGTATGTCTCTAGGAAATTCAGGCTATGTGAAGGTACTGACATTGGCGTTCGTTTCTCACAAAAGGTTATATCGTCCACGCTCGGCGTGACCCTCGATCTTCTAATCCATACTTGAAATTAATGCGCACGTCACTGAAATGTATACTAATTTGCTTCGCTGAACAAGATGATGTACTCTCGATGTATGGGGCGAGGTTCGCGGAAATTAACATTTTGGGTAAAGCGTTAGACTTTAGGCCAACTGGTAACTCTCTCCTACGGTTTGGCGATCTACTGCAATATTCAGACCGTGGAATAAGGTGTCAGTTGCCAAAAAACTTCAGCGGTTTTTTCCCGGGCTTACCTGATTTGACTCTCGGTATCACAGGATAGGTGAAGCTATTGACATAGCTGTACGATTCGCGAAGAAGGTGGTAACGTTCTTGAACGGTTTGCCTCCCGATCCACTCATTCATACAAAAATTAATGATCCCGGCACTAATATGATTACTAATTTGTTTCTCTGAACACGAAGCAACACACTCTCTGCTGCCTATTATATTCTCGGAAGGTAAGGTAATCTGTAAAAAGATTAACATTATACCTACCTGTAATGATGACCGGCGGTTTGATTCTCTACATTAATATTCATGCTGTGAATTAATGTTTCTATCGCCAATACTGCTCTGCGGATTTACTCCTGGAATACCAGGCTTGAGGCTTGAAATCTCAACAATGGGTGAAGCTGTTGACTCCGCGATTCGACTGTAAATGGAGGTGGTAACGATCTCGTATGACATGACACATGATCTTCGAATTCGTACATGAAAATAAAGTGCCCGTCACTGAAATTGTTACAAATTCCGTTCTCTGAACAGGAAATTATGCTCTCGACGTCACGGGTGCCGCTCGCGGAGGGTAAGATCTTTGGAAAGACTTTTGACTTTTGTACCAATTGATTGTGGTGTCAATCGGTGGGACGCTGTATTATAATCTTCAAACCAAGAACTAAGGTGTCTATTGCCAATACTATACTGCATATATACTGCCGCAATACCTGGTTGGACTTTCGGAATCACAGAATATGTGAAGCTGTTGACTTACCCGTACGAATCTCAACGAAGGTGGTAACGTTCTCGAACGCATTGACTATCGATGTTGACATTTGTACATGAGCATGTGGTGTCCTACCAATCTGATTCTGTTTACATTAAGCAGGGCACTCGCTACACAAGGATTGGATATCGGAATGTAAGGTATTCAAAAAAAGGAATGACTCTGTACAAATTGGTTTTGTTCTCCGACGATTTGTCTCTCTACATTATAATTAATACCGCTAAATAAGGTGTCAACTGCCAATAATCATCAGCGGATTTTCTCCAATATTACCTGATTTCACTCTCGGAGTCATAGGAAGGCTGAGGCTGCTCCATTAACCATGTGACTGTAATATGAGTTGCAAACGTTCTCGGACGGTTTGACACTCGCTTGTCTAATTCATACAGGAAATTAAGGTGCCCCACACTAAAATGTATAATAATTCGTCTCACTGAACAACATCTTATACTCTCCATACAGCGGGTTAGTCCTTCGGAGGGTAATATCTTCCGTAAACCGTTTCATTTTATAACAATGGGTGACGCTGAGAAACAATTTGTCGCTCTACTTTAATACTCAATCCGTGAATTAAGATTAATGTTGCCTGTACTTTTCAGCGGATTTTCTCCTGGAGTACCTGGTTTGTCTCTCGGAATCACAGGATGGGTGAAGCTACTGTCTTAGCCGTTCGTCTCTCACAGAATTTGTCAACGTCCACGAGCGGTTTAGCCCTTAATATTCTAATTCTTGCACCGAGTTATGGTGCCCCATACTCATATGAATAGGAATTTCTTTCCCTGAATACGACGATTTACTCTCGATTCAGCAGGTTAGTATTTCGAAGTGTAAGGTCTGCGGTAAAGCGTTTGACCGTATACCAATTTTTAACGCTCTCATGCAGTTTCGCGCACTACATTAATATTGAATGTTAGAATAAAGGTGTCCATTGCCAATACCCTTCTGCGGTTATAATCCTGGAATACCTAGTGTGACTCTCGGGACCCCAGGATAGGTGAAGCAATTGTGTTATATGTGCGATTTTACAAGGAAGGTTGTAACTTTCTCGAACGGCTTGACCTTCGATCTTCTAATCCACGCATGAAATTAAGGTGCCCGTCGCTAAAATGTAAACTAATGTTTTTCTCAGAACACGAAGTAATACCCTCAATATAGCGAGTCATCTTCTCGGAGGGAACGGCCTCCGGTAAAAACTTAGACTGTAAACGAATGGGCGAAGTTCAACGTACAGTGAATGATTGTACGGCCGATCGAGCAACACTACTAGTGTGGTCACCGGTAATTTCATAAGACATGATTTTGAAACGCATGCAATTCTTTCTGATTTTTATATTTATATAATAATACTGCAATTTACTGATAAGGTAATTGCAATTTTTTTGGAATTTGACAATTGTTACTTAAAAAAAATTTATTTCTGGATACAAGTATCTTTGGAAATGGTTCGGTGCACGTTCATGACATCATTTTGTTAAACTTATTGTTACTTTATATGATTGTCTGTATATGTACTTACGCTTCCGGAGCGACACAGTTGCAGTGGTCCTGTATTTGCGTACGGCATATCGGAGCGGTATACTGGATGGTCTTCGTTGATTTCGTTAACGATGGATTTGAGCCGTGTGCATTTTGTCCCAATTTTCCCATTTATTTACACACACTGTAATTTAATGGTATGATATTTTCGATTTTCATCTGAATTTTCAATTCATATTTTAAAGAATTGTATTTTTTTCAGTAAAAGTGACATCAAAATTGGATGAGAGCATGTTATGACGTTATTGTGTTAATCATATTTTCATTTCATATCATAGTCTGTATACGTTCCTACGCTGTCGGAGCGATACCACTGGCGCTGTCTTGTATTTGCGTACGGCAGATCGGGAGACACTACAGGACGTCAATTTCTATATCCTTCGACTTTATCCTTCGACACGACTGGCGTGGTCTTGTTTGTAGATACGTACGGCTGGTCTGGGCGACTCTACTGCATGGTCTTCGTAGATTTCTCCAACCTTGATATTGTACCGCACGCATATTTTTCCAGTTTTCCATTTACTTATACATACTGTAATTTACTCTTGTGATATATTCAATTTTTTACGTAGTTATCAGTTTTTGGTTTAAAAGATTGTATTTCCTTGGAAGAGTGTCCTTGGAATTAGTTGAGAGTACGTTTTTGACGTTATCGTGTTATCTTATTGTTATTTTATATGATTGTTTTCGTAGGTACCAACGCTTCCAGTGCGACACGACTGGATTTTCCTCGTAGTTGCGTTCGGTAGATCGAAGCGACGCTACGGCATGATCTACGATAATTTATCTAACCTTGTTACTGTACCGCATGCATTCCTTCCCAGTCTTCCATTAACTTATACATTTCATTGTCAAAGTTTCTTTGGATATAGTTGAACTTACGTTTGTGTCAGTTATTTGTTAAGCTAGTTATTATTTATACGGTTGTGTGCATGCGGATCTATGCTTCCGAGGCGTCACGGCTGTAGTGGTCTTGTAGTTGGGTTCGGTAGATCTGATCGACGCTACTGTATGGTATTTCCTCATCCTTGACTTTGTCCCGTATGCACATTCCCCATGTTTTTTATTTATATATACATAGCATAATTGACTGCTATATTTTCAATTTTATTCAAAATATTCAATTTTCAGTTGATAAAATTGTAGTCCTTAGTAAAAGTAGGTTTGGAATTTGTTGAGGGTACGTATATGACACTATTTTTTTGAATTTCGTTGATGTATTGTATAATTGTCTGTACACGAGCTTACGCCATCGGAACCACACATCTGCAGTGAACTTGGAGTTAAGTATAGGTAGATCGTTGCGACGCAACTCTTCTGCTCGTCACCGTATACATATCGGCTCTGCGGTTCTATACCAGCGCATTGACGAAGTAGTTGTGTACGGAAGATCGGAGAGGCACAACTGGCTAATATACCTTAATTGCTTTAATCTTGATTTGGACCAGCGTCCGTTTCTGCTCGTGTTTTCTATTTATTTATACATTCTCTAATTTTCTGTTATATTTTGAATTTTCTGTCGTAGTTTTCAATTTTTAATTTAAAAAGCTGTACTTCTCAGTACAGGTTTTTTCGAATTGGATGAGTTTCCGCTTATGCCAATACATTGTTAAGCTCGTTATTATCTTATATGATTGTCTGTATACGTACATATGCTTCCGGAACGTCACGGATGAAGTCGCCTTGCAGTTGCATTCGGTATATCGGTGCGACACTACTCCATGAACATCGATAAGTGTTCTAACCTTGATACTGTACCGTATGCATTCTTTCCCAGTCATCCATATATATATATATATATATATATATATATATATATATATATATATATATACCGTACGTTACGGATATGATATTTCCGATTTTTTTCGGAACTTTAATTTTTAGAATAAAAAATTGTATTTCTATAGAAAAGTGACGCTTCCGGAACGACAGGTCTGGAGTGGTCTTGTAGTTGCATACGGCAGATCGAAGCGGCACTACTGTATGGCGCTTGTTAATTCCTTTAACCTAAATATTGAGCCGTATGCTTTCCTCCCCAGTTTTTTATCTATTTCGACAAATTGTAACTTACTGTTGCGATATTTTTCGTATTTTCATAATTTCCAATTTTAATTTTGAAAAATTGTATTTTTATAGAAATGTGACTTTGGAGTTATTGTATATTGTTAATATATATTGATTGTACGTTTGTGACAATATTTTGTAGAATTTTTTGTTGTATTATATGATTGCCTCTATACGTACCTACGCGTGGAAAGCGGCGCGACGGGCGAGATCGTGTGGTTGCTTACGACACGGTTGCTACACTACAGTATGGTCTCCATTAATTCCGTTATCCTTGATTGCGTACCGCTTGCATTTCTTCCTACTTCTCCATTTATTTATACATACTGTGATTCAATGTCATGATATTTTCGACTTTTTTCAAAATTTTTTAACTGTTATCTTAAAAAATTATAGTCTTTGGAATTTGTTGAGCGTAGTATTATGACATTACTTTGATAAACTTATTGTTATTTCATATGATTGTTTCTATACGTGTACTATCATGTGCGGCACAACTATACTGGACTCCATGTTTCTTTCGGTAGATCGGAACGGCACTACTGTATGATCCACGTTAATTTCATTAATCTTCATTTCGTACCGTATGCACGTTTTCCCCTGTTTTTAGTTTGTTTATGCAACCTGTCATTTACTGTTATGTTATTTTCGATTTCTTTCGAAATTTTCAACCATCATTTCATGAAATTGAACTTCTAAGTATAACTGCTTTTGGTTTCAGTTGAGTGTACCTTAATCACTTTATTCTGTTAAACACACTGTTATTTTATATGATTGTCTGTATAAGTACCTACGCTTCCAGAGCGACACGCCTGAAGCGGGCAAGTAGTTGCGTATGGTAGATAGGCACGAATCTACTATATGGTATTGGTTAATTTCTTTAGCCATGATATTGTACCGCATGCACTCTTTCGCTGTTTCCTATTTATTTCAACATACTGTAATTTACTGTTATAATATTTCCGATTCTTTTCAAAATTTCAAATTTTTAACATCAAAAATTGTATTTTATAGGAAAAGTGTCCTTGGAAATAGTTTAGTGCACGTTTATGAAAATATTTCGATAAATTTGTTGCTATTTTATATGATAGTCCGTAAATGTACTTACAATTCCGGAGTGAAACGGTTGGACTGGTCATGTAGGTGCGTACGGCAGATCGGAGCGGCATACTGGATGATCTTCGTTATTTTCTGTAACCATGATTTTACTCCGAATGGATTTTTCACAAATTTTTCCATTTATTTATACATTCTGTTATTTACTGTCATGATATTTTCGATTTTCTTTGAAATTTTCAATTCTTATTTTAAAAGATTGTATGGCTTAGTAAAACTGCCTTTGCAAATAGGTGAGTGTACGCTTTTGACATTATTTTGTTTAACTCATTGTTATTGTGTATGATTGTCTGTATACGTACCTAAGCTGACGGAACCACACGACTGGAGTGGACTTTCAGTTGCGTTCGGTTGCGGATCGTCTTTCATTTCTCTAACCATGATATTGTATCATATGCATTTTTTGCCATTTCTCCATTTACTTGTACAAAATGTAATGTAGTGACATGATATTTTCGATATTTTTCGCAATACTCATTTTGCATTTTAGAAAATTGTATTTCTTAGTAAAAGTGCCTTTTGGATTTAGTTGTGTGAACGCTTATGACAATACTGTGTTAAATTCTGTGTTATCTAATATGATTGGCTCAATACGTATCTATGTTTCCGGAGCATCACGAACGGAGTGGCCTTGAAGTGTCATTCGGTATATCGGTGCGACACTATTGCATGATTTTCGATAATTTATCTATCCATGATACTGTACCATATGCATTGTTTCCCAGTCTTCCATTTATTTGTACATGCTGTAACTTACTGTTATGATATTTCCAATTTTTTTCGGAACTTTTAATTTTTGTATAAAAAATTGTATTTCTTTAGAAAAGTGCCTTTTGAATAACGTGAGTGTACGTTTGTGACAATATTTGGTGAATTTTATTGTTATTTTATATTATTGTCTATATTCGTACCTACGCTTCCGGAACAACAGTCCTGGAGTGGTCTTGAAGTCGCGTACGGCAGATCGAAGCGGCACAACTGAAGGTTCATAGTTAATTCCTTTAACCACAATGCGGTACTGTATTCCCCCTTTCGCAATTCTCTGTTTATATATGAATACCGTAATTTACTCTTACGATATCTTTAATTTCCTCCGATGTTTCCAATTTTTATTTTCAAGAATTTTATTTCTTATTAAACGCATCTTTGGAATTAGTTAAGTGTACGATTATGATAATATTTTGCTATACTTACTGCTATTATATACAGATGTCTCTATGCGCACCTACGCTTCCGGGTCGACACGGCTGTAATGGCTTTGTAGTTGCGTACGGCAGATCGGAGCGGCATACTGTATGGTCTTCGTTTTTTCGTGTAACAATGGTTCTGAAACCTATCCATTTCTTCTGACGTTTCACATTTATTTAGACGTTCTGTATTCTGCTGTTATGAAATTTTCTATTTCCTTCGAAATTATAAATCTTTATTTTTAAAAGTTGTATTTCTTATTTAAAGTGTCATTGGAATTAGTTGTGTGTTCGTTTATGACAATATTTTCTTAAGTTCTTGGGTATTTTATAGAATTGTCTCAATACGTATCTGCTTTTCCAGAGCGGCACGGCTGCTGCGGTCTTGTAGTACCGTTCATTATATCGGTGCGTCACTGCTGTATGTTCTTTGCATATAATTTGAGCCTTCATATTGTGCAATATTAATTTTTTCATAGTCATGTATTAAATTTCATATGCTGTAATTCAGTGTTATCGTATGTACGATTTGTCATAATTATAAATTTTTGTTTAGAGATTTGTAATTCTAGGTAACCGTGTCATTGGAAATAGTTGAGTGTACATATATGACCATTTCCTGTCAAGCTTGTTGTTACACTATATGATTGTCTATATGCTTACCAACGAGTCCAGTGCGACATGGCTGGATTTGTTTCGTTGTTGCGTTCGCTAGATCGGAGCAACAGTGCCCTTAGGTCTCTGTTAATTTTTTTGACCTTGATATTGTACCACTTGTATTCTTTCTCTGTTTTCTGCTGATGTGTACATACTGTAATATACTTCTATGATATTTTAGACTTTCTTCAAAATTTCAAGTTTTTATTTTCAGAAAATGTATCGTAAATGATAAGGGCCTTTGGAATTAGTTGAGTGTACGTACATGTCGATAATTTTTTAAACTTATTTTTACTTTATATGACTGTTTCTATACGTTCCTTCCCTGTCGGAGCAAAACGACTGACGACTTCTTGTAATTACGTACCGCAGATGGATGCGGCCCTACTGGATGGTCTTCGATATTTTCTTTAACCATTACTTCATACCGTTTGTATTCTTTCGCAGTTTGCTACGTATTTATAAATAATGTTATTTACTGTTACGATATTTCCGATTTTTTTTTTACTTTAAATTATCAATAATTATTATAAAAAATTGTATTCCTTGACAAAAGAGTCTTTGCAATTAGTTGTGTTTACGTATATGATGATATTTTGTTAGACATATCGATATTTTATATGATTTTCTGTATTCGTACATACGATATCGGTGCAACACGACTAGCGAGGTATTGTAGTTGGGTACAGCAGAACGGATCGACACTACTGAATTGCCTCCGATTATTTCTATAGCCATGATTTTGTACCGTATGAATTTTTTCTCAGAGTGCCATTAATTTATGCATTCTCTAATTTACTGTTATGATATTTTCGATTTTTCTTCATAATTTTCAACCTTTATCTTAGAAAAATGAACATATTAGGAAAAGTGACTTGGAATTAGTTCAGTGTGCCCGTATGACATTATTTTGTTCAAATAATTGTTATTATATATGATTGTCTGAGTATGTACCTACGCTGTTTGCGCGAGACGACTGGCGATGTCTTGCAGTTGCGTACGACACAACGGAGCGAGATTACATGATGGTCTTCGATAATGTTTTTAACCTTCACATTGTACAGTAAGAATTTCATCCCAGTTTTTCATTTATTTGTACATACTGTATGTTACTGCAATGATGTTTTCACTTCTCGTAAAAAAATACAATTTCTGATATAAAAAAATTGGAGGGTATGATTAAAATCGGAAATATCATATCAGTAGATCACAGAATGTAGAAATAAATAGTGAATATCGAAAGAATGCATTCGGCACAATATCAAGGTTAGAGAAATTAACGAATATAATACAGTAGTGTTGGTTCGATATGCCGAACGCTACCCCTAGGCCATAACAGGCGTGTCTCCTCGGAAGCGTATGTACGTATAAAGACAATTATGTAAAATAAAAATAAGTTTCGTCATAATATTGGCATAAACGTACACTCAACTAATTCCAAAGACCTTTTACTTATAGATACAATTTCGTAATCCAAACATTGAAAATATTGAAAGGAATTGGGGATATCATAACAGTAAATTACAGTATGTAGACATTAAGAGAATACAGAAACATAATGCACACTGTGCAATATCAAGGTCACAGAAATTATCAAAGATCATACAGCACTATCGCTCCGATATTCCGAAAGCAACTGCAAGGGAATTCCACCCGCGTCGCTTAGGAAGCGTACGGGCGAACACGCACAATCGTTTAAAATAACAACAAATATAGAAAACTGATGTCATAAACGTATACTCAACTAATTCCGAAGACACTTTTCATGGAATGTACAATGATTGACATTAAAAATTGGGAATTTTGAAAAAATTTGTAAGTGTTAAATCAGTAAATTACATTATATATTAAGAAATGGAAAACTGCGACAAAATGCGTACAGAACAACCTTATTGTTAAAGTAATTAACAATGACCATGCAATATGCCAGCCCGATCTACAGCACGCAACTACAGTACCACTACAGCAATGTTGGTCTGGATGCGTATGTGCCCATGCAGCCAATCATATGAAGTATCAATGAGGGTAACGAAATTATATCATAAACGAAACGTCTACGAATTGCAAAGACAGTTTCACTATGTCATACAATTTCTTCAAGTAAGAAATGAAAATTATGAAAAAAAATGGAAAATATTATAGCAATAAATTACAGTATGTGTAAATAAATTGGAGAATTGGTGAAAAAATGCATACGGAACAAAAGCAGGGTTAAAGAAATTAACGTAGACGATACAGTAGTATTCCTCCGATCTCCCGAACGCAACTACATGCCCCGGCCTGTCGAGTAGCTCCGACAGCGTAGGTACTTATACAGACAATCATAGCAAATAACAATATTTCTAAGAAGATAATGTCATAAACGCATACGCTCATCTAATTTCAAAGGCACTTTTACTAAGAAATACAATTTTTTTACATAAAATTTGAAAATTTCGAAGAAGAACGAAAATATAACAACAGTAAATTACAGTATCTATAAATAAATAGAAAACTGGGACAGAATGCGTATGATACAAAACCAAGGACATGGAACTAACTGAAACCATACAGAAATGCTGCTTCGAGATGCCGTGTACAACTACAAGACCGCAGTAGTCGTCTTGCTCCAGCTGGGTTGGTATGTATATAGACAATATTACAAAATAACAACAAGCTTATCAAAACACTGGAATAAACGTATGCTCATCTAATTACAAAGGCACTTTTCATGTACGATTCAATTTCTGAAACTAAAAACTTGAAATTTTGAAAAAAATCGAAAATATCATAACAGTACATTACAGTTCGTGTTCAGAGAAAGGAAGGAGCCTCCATTTCAGTGACGGGCAACTTAGCTTCATGTATGAATTAGAAGATCGAGGTTCAATCCGTTCGAGAACGTTTCCACCCTCCTTGAGATTCAAACGGCAAAGTCAATTGCTTCACCTATCCTGTCATTCCGAGAGTCAAACCAGGTATTACAAGAGTAAGTCTGCTGTGCAGTATTGGCAATAGACACACTAATTCATTTTATGGATACTAAAGTTCAGCGGCAAACCGTTCGAGAACGTTGCCATCTGGTAAAAGGTCAAGCCTTTTATCGAATTAATTATCTTCCTGGAACGACCACCGAACCAGCGAGTGTCTTGCCTGGTGCTCAAGGAAACAAAATAGTAGTCGTCTTAGCAGACGGAAACCTTATTTTCATGTCTGAATATCAAACTCGAGAGTCAAACTGCTCTAGAACGTTACCTCATTCTTTGGGATTTGAACGGCCGTGTTAACAATTCACGTATTCTAAGATTCTGAGAGTCAAAATAGGCACTCTGGGAGTAAGTGCCCCGTGCCGTATTGGCAATAGACACCGTATTTATCGGAATGAGTATTAAACCAGACCGTCATACCGTTGCAGAGCGATACCTATTTGTATACAGTTAAAACTTTTACCGAAGGCCACACCGACCGAGAATGTAGACTTCCGTATCGACAGTATATCATCGTGTTCAAAGAAAAACATTAGAATACATTTTAGTGATGGGCACCATAATTTCATGAATGTCATAGTAGATCGGCGGTTAGCGTTCGAGAATGTTACCACTTTCGCTGAGAGAATAACGGCTAAGTCCATACTTTGACGTATTCCAATATTCTCAAAGTCAAACCATGTATTCCCGGAGTAAATGCTACTAATTTGCTACCTTGAGCGCTGAGCAAGACACTTGGTGCAGAGGGTTGGACTTCTTGGAAGATGTGGCCTTAGGTAAAAAGATTGACGCCATGCGAATAGGTAACGTTCTACAAAGATTTGACCAGCGACTTTAGTATTTGAACCGTGAATTAATATGTATATTGCCAATACTTTTCAGCTGATTCAATCCTGGAGTGCCTGGTTTTAATCTGGGAATCCCAGAATACGTGAAGCTATTGGCGTAGTTGTGCGACTGTGAAAGAAAGTGGTAATGCTCTCAAGCGCTTTGACCATCGACATTCTAATTCAAACATGAACATATGACGTCATCAGTAAAGTTTATAGGAATGTGTTTCTCTAACCACGAAGCTATACTCTAGAAACAGCGGGTTAGCTTCTCGGAAGGTGAGTCTATCGGTCAAAGGCGTGTCTTCATACAAATATGTAACGTTCTACAGCGGTTAGATACAGTACTTTAATATTCATACATTGTTTTAAGGTGCCTTTGGCCAATACTGTTCAGCGGATATACTCTGGGAATATCTGGTTGGCTTGTCAAAATCGCAGGATGCGTGAAGCTATTGACTCAGCCGCTCGACTCTCAAAGTAGGTGGGAACAATCTGGAACAGTTTGCCTCGCGACCTTCTCCCTCATACATGAAATTCAGGGTCTCGTCACTAATATGAATACTAACTTGTTTCAATGAACCGGAAGCAAGATACTCCCTGCAGCCGATTATGTTCTCGCTAGGTAAAGTAACCTTTACTAAGAATGACTTTGTACCAACCTGTAATTTCCACTGCCGGTTTTTCTCTATGCCTTAGTATCCATACCATGAATTAATGTGTCTATTGCCACTACTGTACAGCGGATTTACCCCTGATATGCTCGGTGTAACTCTCGGAATCACTGTATAGGTGAAGCTGTTGTCTTAGATGTGCGATTGTCAAGGAAAGTGATAACGTTCTGGAATGGTATGACACACGATTATTTGATTCACACATGAAAATAAGGTATCCGTCTGCTAAAATGTCTACTAATTCGTTCCTGTGGACCCGAAGAAAGAAAATCGCTACGGCGGCCTGCGATCTCGGAATGTAAGGTATAGGTTCAAAGGAATGTCTTTATACCAATTGGTAATGTTCACCGACGATTTGACTCACATCCATAATATTCATGCCGTGAATGAAGGTGTCTAATGCCAATACTCTTCAGCCAATTAGCTCCCGGGTAGCTAATTTGTCTCTCGGAATCACAGGATACGTGGAGCTGTTGACTGAGCATTGCGACTCTAAAAAGTAGGTGGGTACTTTCTCAAATCGTATGACCCTCGATCTCCTTATTCATACATCAAACTGAGGTTCCCGTCACTAAAATGTATTCTAGTTTGTTCGTTTGGAAACGATGTTATACTCTCGACACAGCGGGTTAGGCTTCACGGAAGGTATGGGCATAGGTTAAATGTTTGATCCTATACCCGTAGGTAGCGTTCTACAACGGTGTGTCTCCGTACTTCTAAATTTATAGGGTATAATAAGGAGTCTATTGCCAACACTGTAGAGCGTATTTATTTCCGGAGTACTTGGTTTCACTCTTGGATTCACAGAATAATTTAAACTGTTGACATTGCCGTTCGACTCCCAAAAATGGTCGTAACATTGTCGAACGGTTTCACACCGGATCATCTTATTCGTACATGAAATTATGGCGCCCGCCACTGAAATGAAGACTAATTTCTTTCTATGAACACGAAGTTACACACTGTCCAGCGGGTTAGTATTTCGGGGGGTAAGGTCTTCGGAAAAACGATTTACTTTATGGCAATTGGTAACGTTGTACGACGGTTTGGCGTTCTACATTAATCATTCAACCGTGAAATGATGTGTCTATTGCTTATACTGTTCGGCGGATTTGCTACGGGAATACCTGGTTTGACAATCGGAATCACTGTATACGTGAAGCTGTTGACTGAGCCGGTCGTCTCTCGCAGAAGTTGGCAAAGTTCTCGAGCGCTCTGAATCTCCACGTTGATATTTTAACACAAGCATGTGCTGTTCGCCCGCTAATATGTCTACTAATTTGTTTCCGAGAATATGAAGCAGGACACTCGCTACTGCGGGTTGTCTTCTTCGAAGGTATGGTATTCGGTAAAAACTATGACTTTATTCGAATTGGAAATATTCTCCGTCGGTTTCACTGCCTGCTTTAATATTCATGCCGAGAATTAATGTGTCTATAGCCAATACTCTTCAGCGGATTTAAACTCGGCTTACCTGGTTTGACTCTCGGAATCACAGGATCGGTGATAGTATTGACTTAACTGTTCGAATCTCAAGGACGGTGGTAAAGTTCTCCATGTCATTAGCACCCGATATTCTATTTCATACATGAAGTTAAGGTGCCCGTCACTGAAACGTATACTAATGTGTTTCTCTGAACACGATGCCATTCCCCGTGATTCAGCGATTTTGGTTCTCGGAAGGTAAGGGTATCGGTCAATTGTTTACTCTGTGCCAATACGTGACATTCTACAACAGTTTGACTCTGTACATTCATATTCATTCCGTGAAGTAGAGTGTGAATTGCCAATACTGTTCAGACGATTTACTACGGAATACCTGGCTTGACTCTCGGAATCGCAGGAAGCTTGAAGTTATTGACTTAGCCGCTCGTCACTCAAGAAGCTGCTACTGTTCTCGAACGGCTTGACCCCCGACCGTTTAATTCATGAACGAAATTAATTTGCTCGTCAATAGAATGTACACTAATTAGCCCTCTGATCACGATGTGAAACAATCGATGAAGTGGGTGTAGTTCGCGGATGGTAATACCTTCGGTAAAAGGATTGGCTTCATAACAATTGGTAACGTACTCGCACGGCTTCACGAACTATCTCAATATTCATACCGTGAATAAGGGTGCCTATTGGCAGTACTCTTCAGCGGATATAATCTAGGAATACCAGGTTTGACTCTACGATGCACTGGATAGGTGAAGCTATTGACTTATCGGTTGGACCCTCAATGAGCGAGGAAACGTTCTGAAACGGTTTGACTATCGATCTTCCAACTCATAATGAAATCAAGGACCACGTCACTAAAATGTTTCCTAATTTGATCAGCTGAACACGAAGATATACTCAGGATACAGACAGTTAGCTTTTCGGAACGTAAGGCCTTCAGTAAAATTGTTGACCGTATAGCAACAGGTAACGATCTGCAATGGCATGACACTGTTCATTAATATTGGTAACGAGATGTAGCGGGTCCAATTCCTATACTGTACTGCGGGTTTAGTCGCGGAATACTTGGATTGTCTCTCGGAATCACAGGATAGGTGAAGCTATTGATGCGAAGCTGTGCGTCTGTCACAGAATGTGGCAACGCTACCGAGCGGTTTGACCATCTAATTCATGCATGAATCTTAGGTGCCGTCACTAAATTCTATACAAATGCGTTTCCCAAAACACGTAGCTATATTCTCAATACGGTGGGTCAGCTGCGCGGACGGTAAGGCAGTCGGTAAAATGTTCGACTTTATAGCAATTGTTGTGTTCTCGCGCGGTGTACCGCTCTATTTTAATATTGAATCAGCGAATTAAGTTATCTATTGCCAATACTGTAAAGCACTTTTACTTCTGGATTATCACGTTTGACTTTGTGAATCACCGGATGTAGGAAACTACTGACTTAGCCGCATGAATCCCAAAGATAGTGGTATCTTTCTCGAACGGTTTGAAGCTTGACCTTCTTATTCGTAATAAAATTAATATTCCCGTCACTAGAATTTTTACTAACTTGATCCTATGCACACGAAGTTATAGTCTTGTTGAAGCGGGTGTGGTTCGTGGATGGTGCGGCCTTAAATCGTTTGAATTTATGACAATTGGTAACGATCAGAAACGGTTTTACGTTTTATTTTAATTTCCAAACTGTTAACTAAGGTGTCAGTTCTCAATATACATCAGTGGACTTTCTCCCGGATTACCTGAGTTGACTCACGGAGTCACAGGTTATATGGAGCTATTGACGAATCTCAAGGAAGGAGGTAATGTTCTCCATCGCATTGACTCCCGATGTTGATATTTATACACAAACATATGTCGTCCGCCCCTTAATGTCCACTAATTTGTTTCTGTTAACATTAAGCAGGACACCCGATACAGCAGGATTGGATTTCGGAAGCTTAGGTATTCAAAAAAGGACTGACTCTATACGAATTGGTAAAGGTCTCCGTCGGTTAGACTCCCTGCATTAATATTAATACCGTGAAATAAAGTGTCATTTCTCAATACTTTTCAGCGGATTTACATCGATATTACCTGATTTAACCCTCAGAATCACAGCATAGGTGAAGCTATTGACTCAGCAGTTAGACTCTCAATGGAGGTGGTAGCGTTCCTGATCGTTTCACACTCAACCATCTAATTCATACATGAAGTGAAGAGGCCCGTCACTGAAATGAAGACTAATTTCATTCCTTGAACACGATGTTATACACACGAAACGGCGAGCATGCTTGGCCGAAGGTAAGGCCATCGGTAAAGTGTTTGACATTATACCAATCGGCAATGATTTCAAGCGGTTTGACGCTCTACTTTACTACCTAACAGTGAAATGATGTGTCTATTGCTAATACTGTTCAGCGTATTTACTCTAGGATTACGTGGTTTAGCTATAGAAATAAAGGAATGGGTGAAGCTTTTGAGTTCGTCGCTCTATTCCCAAAGGAGGTGGTGGTGTTCCCGGATGGTTTGGTAATGAATCTTCTATTTCACTCATGAGAAAAGGTGTTCCTCACTAAAAATGCATACTAATTTACTCCTCTGAACTCGTAGATATAATATCGATACAGCGGGATAGCTTCGCGGATGGTAAGGCCTTCGCTATAAAGTTTGGCTCTATTTCAATTCGTAACGTCCTACAAAGGTTTGCCCTTGGGTTTTAATATTTACACCATGAAATAGGGTATTCTATGCCAATACAGTACAGCGGATTTAATTCCGGAATTCTTGCTTTGACCTTCGGAATTACAGGGTAGGTGAAGCTATTGACAAAGACGATCAACTTCCACAGAAAGTGGCAACAATCCCGAACGGTTTGACACCTGATCATCTAATTTATACATGAAGTTATGGTCCCCGTCATGGAAGTGAATCATAGTTTCTTTCTCTGCGCACAGAAATTATACTCTGGATACAGAGAGTTTGATATTCGGAGGGTAAGGTCTTCAGTAAAGCAATTGACTTTATACCAACTGGTAACACCCGTAAACAGTTCGGGGCTCTACTTTAACCCTTTGACGCCGGTCTGACTCACCGCTGGCCCATGCTTGAGCCACCGGTTGCCCATGCTAGATTGATCCGTGGGGCGGCATGCGTCACCGATGGGCCACGTTTGTTAATCAAGAAATACGAAGTACAAAATGTTTTTTTATGGATGTAACATTATACATTAATATTTCTTCCTTATATTGAAACATTTAACACAAGATACATAACTTTTAACTTAATTAGTACTTTAAATATATCAAAATATCACGACATATGTGACCAAAGAAATTTTTTAAAACATTTTAAACAAAGTGCCGGCGTGCCGGCTTATCCGTACTAGTTCTACAGAAGGTCATAACACTTTCTGCTTTGTTCGTGGCGTTGTGTGCCCTTTAAGTTTGTTAAGCGCTTGCAGCACTCTTTACATCTTATCCTCATCTTCCTCGCAGGTCCATCGTGTGAACTTAAAAAATGTTTTTCCTTCAACTTCCTATTAGCTCTTCACTTGGGGAATCTCAACACTCTTCAATAGATAACCAATAATTTTCTCTCTAAATTTTAAAATTTTGTAACGCTTGGATCCTCACTTTTTGTGAATGCACGACGTATTTACTAAAGAGGACCCGTATATTAGCTCCATAACATCTTTCTATACCATCTTACCGTTTTCCGTAAACATTTATAGTAGGAACACATTTGATCTGATATAGCAACTCCATTTTTCGCACTATTGTTAGAAAAATCGGTGTCCGGTTTTAATTTTTCAACGTTGCCGCGAATAATGAGGCAAGTGAGAGATATCGAAGTGGTTATCTTACAGAGGGGTCTTTTGTCGGTCCACTTTAAAAATTTCACGCCGCTCCGATTTTGGAGAGATATAATGTCGCCCTGTTTCTGTTCCTGCTTTGCCTGTGGCGGTAGAAACATTCTATTCATTTTGACTGTGCCGCAAACGTATTATTTTTTTGGTGAGAAGATCTTCGGATGAAAGAATACTTGTATAAAAACAGTCGGTAAATAAAATCCGGCCCTTGAATAATTGATCTCATATCAAAGTCATGACTACACCATGAGAATGTGCTTTTAGAATTCTTGTTTCATTTTTTCCGGTATCAATATGCACATTATATGTATATCCGTCCGGAAGGCAGAGTTTGCACAGTTTTATTCCGTATTTGTGCCGCTAACCGGGTATATATTCACGAAAGCTGAGGCGTCCTTTCCACGGAACCATGCTTCCGTCAATTACTATATTTTTACCTGGTTTTACTGCATTTTGGAATGCACGAAGAATTTTATCAACTATATTTCGGATTTTGTGTAACCGATCCACGGTTCTAGCCGTAGCATTATCAGAAAAGTGCAAGTACTTTAATACAGCTATAGTACTATAATATTACTTTCATTATCCGCGCATTCGCATACACCACCGTTTTAGACCAATATATTCGAATTTCGGGTACCTGCACTACACCCATATCAAGCAAGATATCAATAAATTTAATTCACATTTTTTTAATGGGGTTCCATGCCTGATGATGTTGTCTCCTGCCATATGCGGCATTCACTATACACTGAACAGCGTACCTATTCGTCTCTTCTACGATCATCTCCAATATCTCGTCCGTGAAGAATAATTTATATAATGCAACTGGATCGTCGCAGTCCGTCTCCATGATCAGTAGCTCTACTCTTTCTGAATACTATTTCCCTGATGCAAATTTTTCTGCTATTTTCCGCCATTCAGCAATATCATCTTGATCCCCTACACCAAACCCCGAAACTCCTTCCTCTGTGGTACTCCTATCGGTTGCCGTGTCCGATGATGATGATAAAATTATTCGATTTCGTCGTCCCTTTCACATGATTCCAGATACAGATTCATCAGACGAATTACTGAATTCCATATCCATTGTGTCTAATATTTAGATGGGCAAAAATTAATAATGAAAATGATATCCGCCATTTTAGAAGGATGGAAACTTTATACTACCTTCATACTTACTGGAAGGATTGTGTACTCGGGAACCTTTCCGAACTGTACTAACCTCCCGCCTCATAAAAACTTCGCACTAGCCACAATACTCACAACGCACACTAACTAAAGTCTTCTTCACTTGCCGCCAACTCTAAACTCCCCGTATACCTCGTTTCGCTGTCTAAACCATCAATGATCTTCCCACTTACTAGGTCACACATTATATAAGAAGTGTCAGCTGTGTAGTATTCATTCCCTAAGGAATCACTGATTTCCCTCATTATGTGTCGGCGGCCCTAAACGCCTATTGGGGCCGCCGAAGGCCCAGAGGTTGGTCAAAGTTCGCATACCACATGCTCACCCCTAGGCCCGCGATCTGCCAAGTGAAAGGGAATATTTCTGGATAATCTCACAATGGTGCTCGGGCACTTAGCCCGGCAATATATCTTTCCTTGGCGATCCTGGAAACAAAAATCTTGCGCGGAGCCCCAGAGACCCTTTGCATGTTACAAGTTGTCAGGGCGCCTGGAAATTGTTTGTCGGGGATTCGATGAAATTGCCGCTCGCACTCAACATGACATACGCATAAAACTTACACTGCGTCCTAGAACTATTTTCGTCGTGTGTGACAATCGGGCGCAGTATTTCTAGAGAATTATTCCGTTCGAAATGGTCCTATTACTTCCGTTCTAAACGTCTCGTGGTCCGAAACGCGGGATAGCTAAAACCCTACTTGACCGAACTTGGGCGCTGGCACGGAGAACTTGGCTGACAATGGGCCAGAGACCGGGCCACGTGCTCTACACTCGACGTTCCCCAACGCGGGGTCATAAATATCGAGTGGCCACACAAACGGAAAGTGCTCCGGTCACCGCGCTTGGGTGACATGTAATTTATATATACTACGTGCCTGAAGTATGGGCACTTCACCATGTAGGAGAGGGATCTCTCCTCCACCCCCTCGCGTGAGAGGACTTTTCCTCCCTTTAGATGTACAATGCGAAGATAAAGGGAACGCCCTTCGTCCCAAAACTTCAATAAGTGAAGATTTCACCTATTCGGCCATCTCCACGGGTTTTCAAAACGCATCATGGAAAATCGTGGAGAAAGTAAAAAACTTCCATTAAAACGGTAAAAAGGAGTCATCGAAACGTCGAAGAGTCAAAGTGGAAGTTAGTTTCCTCCTATCGTGCTATCGGGCATTAGACCGCAAGCATTGAACAGTATAATTTGGGGCCGCGCCGCCCTATGGTGTGGACCACTAGCTGAAGCGCCGACGCACGGAACAGACACCGAATATCCGCGCATGCGTCATCGAGCTACGATTGAATCCGTGAATTAAGGCGTCTATTGCAATTACTGGAGAGGATTTGCTCCCGGATACCTAGTTTGACTCCCGGAATAACAGGATACGTTGAGCAATCGAATTAGCAGTTCGACACACAAAGATGGTGGTAACGTTGTCAAAAGGAATGACACTCAATCTTCTAATTCATGCATGAAATTAATGCGCCCATCTCTGAAATGTATACTAATTTGCTTCCCTGTTCACGAAGATATAGTCTCGAAATAGCGGGATAGCCTCTCGGATACTAAGGCCTTCGGTAAAATATTCGACTATATAGCAATAGGGAACGTTTTACTACGTTTTTACTTTGTACACTAATATTCGAGCCGTAAATTAATGTGTCTGTTGCTAATACTGTTCTGCGGATTTACTCCCGGAATACCAGGTATGACTCTGCGAATCACAGTGTACGTGAAGCTATTGACTCAGCCGGTCGATTATCAAAGAAGGTGGAAACGCTCTCGAACGGTATGAACATCGATATTCCAATTCGTACATGAATTTAAGGTGCCGTTACTAAAGCGTATACTGATATGCTTCTCTGAGCAGGAAATTATGCCCTCGATACGGCGGGTTAGATTCTCGCGGGATAAGGTCTCCGGTAAAACGTTTGTCTTTATAGCAATTGGTAGCGTTCTACACCGGTTTGACGATCTGCTTTAATATTCAAACCGCGTATTAAGGCGTCTATTGCCAATACTGCTCAGGGGATCTACTACTACATTCTCGAAAGGATTTACTCATGATCTTTCTAATCATATATGTTAATGTGGCGACTGTCATTAAAATGTATACCAATGTGTTTCTCTGAACACGAATATATACACTCGACACTGCAGGTTAGGATCACAGTAGGTATGGTACTCGGAAAGAGAAGGAATTTATAACATTTTCTTATGTTTTCGGAGGGTTTGATTCCCTACATTAATATACACACCGCGGATTCGTGTGTCTGGTGCCAATAGTTCTCAGCGAACTTTCTCCCGGAATTCCTTGTTTAACTGTCGGATTCGAAGGATAGGTGAAATTATTGACTTAGCCGTGCTATTCTCTAGGAAGGTGTTAACATTATCGAATGTTTTGACACTCGATCTTCTAATTCATCAATGAAATTAAGGTGTTCGTCACTAAAATGTATACTAACTTGTTTCTCGGAACACGAAGTTATACTCTTGATATATCGTGTTATGTACTCAGTATGTAAGACCTTCTGTAAATAGTTTGACTCTATACCAGTAGGTATCGTCCGACAACGCTATGACCCTGTACTTTACTATTTATACCGTGAATTAAGGTGTCTATTGCCAATAATACACAGAAGATAGACGCTCGGAATTCCTGGTGTAACTCTCGGAATAACAGGGTTGGTGAAGCACGGTTTAGAAGTACGACTCTCAAAAAACATGCTAACGTTCTCGATCAGTT